>NC_082732.1:40095336-40180824 GCF_030144855.1 Hypanus sabinus
CCCTCTCCCCCTCTCTCTCCCTTTCTCTCCCTCTCTCTCTCCCTCCCTCTCTCCCTCTCTCTCTCTCTTCCCCCCTCTCTTTCTCCCTTCCCTCTCTCTCTCCCTCATTCCCTCTCCCCCTCTGTCTCTTCCCCTCCCCCTCCCTCCCTCTCTCTCTCTCTCCCTCTCTCCCTCTCCCTCTCTCCCTCACCCTCATTCCCTCTCCCTCTCTCTTACCCTCCGTCCCTCCCTTTCCCTTTCCCTCCCTTTCCCTCCCTCTCTCTCCCTCTCCTTCTCTGTTTCTGTCTCTGTCTCTCCCTCTGTCCTCAGCCCCTTTTGGTCTCACCAATTCAGGCAGAGAATGTTTGGTTTAAGTTATACAAAAATGTATAAAAATTACAAGCAACACACTCAAAATGCAGGAAGAACTCAGCAGGTCAGGCAGCTTCCATGGAGAAGAATAAACAGTCGACATTTTAGGCTGAGACACTTTCAGCCCAAAACATCAGCTGTTGAGTTCTTCCACCATCTTGTGTGTGTTACTCTAGATTTCCAGCAGCTGCAGAATCTCCTGTGTTTATAGAAGAATGAGGGCTTTAGATACGGTAAACGCAAGGAGGTTTTTTTCCACTGAGTCTGGGTGAGGTCATAGGTTAACAGTAAAAGGTGAAATATTTAAGGGAAACATGAGGGAGAACCTCATCACTCAAAGGGTGGTGCAAGTGTGGAACAAGCTGGCTGTGGTTCGATTCAACATTTAAGAGAAGTTTGGTTAAGTACATGGATGGGAGGGGTATGGAGGACTGTGGTCTCTAGGTTGGCGAGACTAGGCAGAATAGAAGTTCATCACAGATTGGATGGACAGAAGGGCCATTTTCTGTGCTGTAGTGTTTTATGACTCTATAATTCTACAATTGCCCTGCCAAGGAGGAACTCAGTGGATGGGGCAGCACAGTAGCATAGTGATTAAAGCAAACGCTTTACATCATCAGCTATTGCCAGTCAGGGTTCAATTCCGGCCACTGTCTGTAAGGTGTGGGTACGTCCCCCCGTGAACGTGCGGGTTTCCTCTGCGCGCTGTGGTTTCCTCCCACAGTCCAAAGGTGAACAGTTAGGAATAGTGAGTTGTGAGCATGATGTGTTGGTGGTATCACTTGCAGGCTGCCCACAGCGCAATCCCCAGTAATTTGAATTAATGCAAACGACAGATTTCACTGCTTGTTTCTATATTTTGCTGTACAGTATATGTGATAAATCAAGATAGCCTTCAGTCGTTAATTCTGTAAACATGAAGTGTTGATAGTTCTTCCTTCACCAGCATCTGATTACAGGGTGTGGAAGCCAATGAGAACCATGAGGAGGAAATCTCATTGAAACCTATCATATACTGAAAGGCCTAGACAGAGTGAACGTGGAGAGATGTTTCCAATAGTTGGGGAGTCTAGGACCCAGAAGGCACAACCTCAGAATAGAACAGAGGGATGAGGAGGAATTTCTGTAGCCAAAGGGTGGAGAATCTGTGAAATTCATTGACATGTGGAGGCCAAAATTATTGGGGATATTTAAAGTAGAGGTCAATAAGTTCTTGATTCATAAGGGCATCAAAGTTTATGGAGAAAAGGCAGGAGATTGGGAATTGAGAGGGAAATTAAATCAGCCGTGGAAGAATGGCGGAGCGGACTCAATGGGCCAAATGGCCTAATACTCTTCCTATGTCAAATGGGTTTATGGTCTAAATTTGCCTTACACAGCCTTAAGGAAGGTTTTAAAAATTGTGCAGGGGGAGAGTTTTGGACCAAGGTAACTGGTGGAAGATCCCCTCCCTCTCAGTCCTGGTAAACAAGCTCGGGTCATTCATGAAAGTTAGGAACTGTGCTTCATACAAATTGTCTATTGACCCTGCTCTTTTGTCTAGGCCTCTCATCCAACGTGGTCCCCATGTACCTGGGCGAGCTCTCACCAAAGAACTTCCGAGGAGCCATTGGGGTGATGCCCCAACTCTTCATCACGATCGGAATCCTGATTGCTCAGATATTTGGCTTAAGAAACATCCTTGCAAATGACAGAGGTATTCTTTTCAGCCTTGTGATAAAAGACTAGAGTGCAGAATTGTCATTTTTCTCATTTTTTCCTTGTAGTTTAACTTCTCTATGCCTGTTTATAGTTTTTATATTAGCATCTACATATATGTAATAGTTCAGTAAATTCTCTAGTAATTGAAAAAGAAAGATTCGCTTACTTTTGCCTCACTAGCTTTATTTGTCATATGTGTTTTGAAATATACAGTGGAATGAGTCATTTTTAGCAAATCAAATCAGCAATGATTGTGCCACAAGTGCCAACATAGCATGCCCACAATTTACTAATCCTAACCCTCATGTCTTTAGGATGTGGTGGAAGCCAGAGCTCTCAAAGGTACAGTAACCATGGGGAGGGATGTACAATCTTCTTACTGACAGTAGGGAGCAATCAAATCCCAATCTTACAGCTGGCACTGTAAGGCATTAAGCTTCCTGTTACGCTACTATGCAGGCCCAATGATTACCACTGTTACTATTGCAGTTGTGTACAAATAAATGGGCAAAGATGCCTCCATTTTGTTTTTCTCTTACAGGTTGGCCATTGCTCTTGGGACTGACTGGAATCCCAGCTGTGGTGGAGTTAATCTTTCTGCCCTTCTTCCCTGAGAGCCCCAGATACATGCTGATTCAAAAGGGCGATGAAGTTGGAGCAAGAGCAGGTAACTTGGGCCACACATCTGCGAAAGGACGTGCGGCATTGGCAAGGGTCGAGAGGAGGTTCACGGGAATGAAAGAGTTAACGCATGAGGAGCGAATGATGGCTCTGGGCCTGTTCTTGCTGGAGTTTAGAAAAATGAGGGAAGATCTTACTGAAACCTACCAAGTATTGAAGGGCCCAGAGAGAGTGGATGTGAAGAGGGTGTTTCAAATAGTGGGGAAGTCTAGGGCAAGTGTGCACAGACTCAGGATAGAAGGACGACTCTTTCGAACAGAGATAGAAACATATAAACATACAACACGACAGTACAGAACAGTCCCTTCAGCCCAGGACATTGTGCTGACGTTATAACCTACTTTGTCATCAATTTAACCCTGCTCTCCCACATAGCCTCCATTTCACTACCATCCATGTGCCTGTCTAAGAGATGAGGAGGAATTTCTTTTGCCAGAGGGTGGTGAATCTGTGGAGTTCATTGCCATGTTTGGCCGTGGAGGCCAAGTCACTGGGTATGTTTGAAACAGAGGTTGATAGATTCTTGATTAGTCAGGGTGTTGTGAGAAGGCAGGAGAACGGGAATGTGAGGGAAAATGAACCCGTTGTGATTAAATGGTGGAGCAGACTCGATGGACAGAGTGGCCTAACCCTGCTCCTATGTTTTATGATCTTCATCATTATCATCACTATGTGCTGTGTCATCTGATGTGGACAATGGTTGTCTCATCCATGACCATAATTGTACTTGGCAAATTTTTCTACCAAAGTGGTTTGCTATTGCCTTCTTCTGGGCAGTGCCTTTACAAGACGGGTGACCCCAGCCAGAAGAGATATACTTTTTCCTTACATCTGGCCTGGAATCATTCTGGGCCTCATATTCAATTAGACTCAGAGTATAACTAAATGACAGCAATTTTTACAATTGAACAGTGGGAGATCTTAAAAGTTTGGACTAAAGTCTTTAAGGAAGGAGTCTCTGATCAGTGCTTTCTTGTTATCTTGTAAGTGGAGCAGGAATATTGACATGTGGGAAGCAGGAATGCAAAGTCTGTATCTGACGCAGCTTGGAGGAAACAAAAGTCAGTGTCAGCAACAGTCAGGAGACCAGTCAGCAAGTGATGCAGTGGGCTTCCAATCGTCTCACATAACCTGCTACCAGGGACAAGCTCCCCTACTGCAGGGGGACATTTATTCTCGAAACCTTTGTCAGCAAGTAATGAGCAGAAGAACTTGGGAAATAGAAGCAGCAGCAAGGCCATTCAGCCCTTCAAGCCTCTGGTTTATTAGGGGAAAGCTGTGGGAAAATGCTCTCCAACCTCTTTAGTTGATACCCAACTTTTTTGGTGACCAAAATTGGTTTAGGACTGGTAGAATCCAGACAGAGTCAATGGGGTGTGGGGAGAGTGGAAAGGGATTAGTGTGATTATGTGCCTGATTGTCAGTGAGGTGAAGGTTAAGGCTCAGATAGAGAAATCCCAAAGGTACGCTCATCGTCATGAGTTTACCATGGAATGTCGCCAGGGTGATGAAAAGGCTTTGTCCAGTTTTGCCGTCAGACTTAAGGGAAATATTCCCCTGGAAATGGCTCTCTTATGAGCTTACTTGTGATCATGAGATTTATATTACCTTCTGCTCCCTAGTTCCCAGATCTGTCTTGTCTGGAACAATTGGAATTTTACATTACTTTATGGATTAACAATTGTTCAGTGTTTTATAGTTCAAAGTTCAAAGTAAATTTATTATCGAAGTACACATACGTCACCTGAGATTCATTTTCTTCCAGGCATTCACAGTAGAACAGAGAAATACAACAGAATCAATGAAATACTACACACAAACAGAGATGGGCAAATAATTAGAACTGAAGACGGGGCTCTTGCTTGAATTAATACCTACTATAATCATATAACTCCAGAATACTCTCTGGTATACAGAGGGGTTTCTAATGGTAATACAGGACCAGGACCAGGTTGTCAACACAAACAAAAAGATCAAAATACATAACAAAAGACCAACAATTTCAAGACAATAATGCAGAAAATGTTAAGAGAAACCAGAAATCATCCAACAGATTACGAGATCCTACAGCAGTTTAACTCAATCTGATTACTGACACAGGCACAATCAAGAGGCAAACCTCATTCACCAAAATCTTGCTTTAAAATGCAAACTCATAAAAGACACCGTACCTCACTATAAATACAAGCCTGATCCAGTTTTAGAGTCAGACTCCTACAAATTATATTACGACTGTGGGAGGATGATTCTTTGAATTCTATTTTGTATATGTTCTTTGATAATAAATCTACTTTGAAGCTTTTAATTTTTGATCTATTATTACCGATAGGACGTTCCATAATAACCACCTGGATATAATATTACAGGATAAAAAAGTAATAATAAATTACTTAATAGATATAGCCATTCCAAACACACATAACATACAGAAATCAGTAAGTGAAAAATGCTAGAGATATGCTGAATTAAAAGAGGAAATTGAAAGATATGGAACACGACAGGGTATACATTGTCCCAATACTAATATCTAAAAAGAATATCATCCCAAAGTCACTGCACAGTAGCATTAAACAATTCTGCCTACACAGCAATATTTACGTAAATCTCCAGAAAGCCACAATACTAAACACCACTGGAATAGTTCGAAGGTCACTCGCAATTGAGAAGGGAGTGCGCCTTGCTTGACTGTACCTCAGGTTTTGCCAGCTTGAACAGAGAAAGAATTAAAATGATTAGAATTAATTAATTAATAATATTGAGAACATGAGCTGTCGAGTCTTTGGAAGTTTCACCCTTTGTTTTTTTTCCACCAGTTTTCACATCTCGAGGGTAGTGTTTATGGATGTTATATTAACACAGTGGCCAATTTATTAGGTACAGGAGTGTATGTAATACAGATTCAGATTCAGATTATTGTCATTTAGAAACCACAAATGCAATGCAGTTAAAAAATGAGACAACGTTCCTCCAGAATGATATCACAAAAGCACATGACAAAACAGACTACACCAGAAAATCCACATAACGTTTGGCAATCCCCAATCCAGAGTCCAGAGAGGCTGCTGCGTATTAATATCGCGCTACCATCTTAGCACATTCCCCGGAAAGGAGCTCCAAACCCACCAGACAAACAAGACCAAAAACTAAAGCCACAAGACCTGCACAAAACCACATAGTTACAACATATAGTTACAACAGTACAAACAATAGCATAATTGATAAAAAAACAGACTATGTGCACAGTAAAAATAGTCCAAAGATGTTAAATATGTCACCACATACAACCCTGAGATTCGTAAAGTGGCCATTGACTGTATGTCTGTGGTCTTCTGTTGCTGTAGCTCATCCACTTCAAGGTTTGAGGTGTTGTATGCCCGAAGATGCTGTTCTGCACACCACTGTTGTAACGTGTGGTTATTTGAGTTGCTGTCACCTTCCTGTCAGCTTGAACCAGTCTGGCCATTCTCCTCTGACCGCTCTCACCCACAGAACTGCCATTCACTGGATTTTTTTTGTTTTCTCTGTAAACTCTGGAGGCAACCGTAAAAACCCCAGGAGATCAGCAGTTCCTGAGATACTCAAACCACCCCATCTGGCACCAGTGATCATTCATTCCATGGTCAAAATCACTTAGATCACATTTCTTCCCCTTTCTGATGGTTGATTTGAACTACAGCTGGACCTCTTGACTATGTCTGCATGCTTTTATGCATTGAGTTGCTGCCACATGATTGGCTGTTAAAATAATTGCTTTAACAAGCAGGTGCACAGGTGTACCTAATAAAGTGGCCACTGTGTGTATAATAGAAGGTAATTAAAATCCAATGTTTAAAACAGCATCGATGAAATGTCTTGTGCTCAAGCTTTAAGGCGTCTGAGAGGATGGGAGGACGTTGATGGTGAAATTGAGGAGATGCGGTTGGAAGATGAGTCGGAGAAAGCTGAAGGTCGGTTGTCTGTTCTCAACCTCTGCTCCTTCAGGTCACTACGCTGGCAGTTAATCACAGTCGTTGTTCTGAACATGGGACAGCAGCTCTCTGGAGTTAATGCAGTAAGTAACTAAAACGTGTACTTAGAAACAGTATCTAAGTAGTATCTGAGAGGGAATGTGCTGACATTGGCGACGGTCCACAAGAACTATCCCGGGAATGAAAGGGTAATTGTGTGAGGCTCTGGGCCTGTACTCACTGAAGTTTAGAAGAATGTGGTGGGGGGGGAATCTTACTGAAACCTCTCGAATATTGAAAGGACTGGATAGATGTTTCCAACAGTGGGGGAGTCTAGGACCAGAGGACACCGCATCAGATCAGAATGGAGATGAGGAGGAATTTCTTTAGCCAGCGGATGGCGAATCTGTGGAATTCATTACCATAGAAGGCTGTAGAGGCTAAGTCATTGGGCATATTTAAAGCGGGGTTTGATAAATTCTAGATTAGTCTGGGTGTCAAAGGTTACGGGGAGAAGGCAGGAGAATGAGGTTGAGAGGGATAATAAATCAACCTTGATGGAATAGTGGAGAAGACTCGATGGGCTGAATGGCCTAATTCTGCCCCTGTGCTTTATGGTTGTATGAAATAATGAAGCTGTATTTATAAATCAATGGTCTCTATTTTTCCTTGGCTTTTGGGTAAAAAGTAATGCCAAAATACTGCGTAAGAGTGTTACCAAATAAATGTTCACACTGAGCCACAAGGAGATAATAGTGAGCAATCATAGCTGGAGCGAATGCCCTCACTGTTTTTCCCAAGGTTGGGTATACACAAACCAGAGGGCATGGGTTTAAAGGGAGAAGGGAACTACAGTGGATTCCAGTTAATTGGGGCCATCAGTTAATTGGGGCAACCGCTTATTTGGGACGACACTTAAACAACAAAAATAATTAGGAAAATAACTGATATTCCCTTTGTTTATTTGGGACACTATGCCACTTAACTGGGGCAGGAGACTGTTGCCAAACAGTTTTTAACTAATGTCAGTCACGTGCACTTGTGTGGTTGATAGTGCTCTGTGCTTAGAGCAAGCAGTTTTTAAATAATATCACAAACAAGACATGTTGGAAATTGGAGAAACACACACAAAATGCTGGAGAAACTCAACAGGCTAGGCAACACCCATGGAAAAAAGTACAGTTGACGTTTCAGGCCAAAACCCTTCAGCAAGCCCGAAATGTCAACTGTACATTTCTCCATCGATGCTGCCTGGCCTGCTAAGTTCCTCCAGCATTTTGTGTGTGTTTAAATAGTATCAGTGGTGTGTATTTCTGTCTAAGAAGCAGTGAATCTTGTGACTGACAGTTGGCGAGAAATAAGCTGTTCGACAATTCAGAACTGTTTTGCTCACTGAGGTTTCAAGCATTCAGGCTTGGAGATGCCAGAAGTGGCCGAAAGTGAAAATGAAATGATTTCACTACTTCAACAAGTTAGGAACTACAAGTAATTTAAAAGTAGCACCAATCATCTTGAACATTTGAATGAAAATGAAGATTTGGAGGATGCACTCATCAGAAGCATTGTATGAAAGCAGCCCATTACTGTACTACTGTAATTTTGTTTTGTCTTTGGAGCAAAGGAGGATGTGAGGAGACTTGGCAGATGTGTACAAGATGATAAGAGGCATAGATAGAGTGGAGAGCCAGAGACTTTTCCCAGAGAGAAAATGGCTAATACAAGGAGACATTTTTTAAGGTGATTGGAGGATGTCAGGGTAATTTCTTTGCACAAAGAGTGATGGGTGCATGGAACACCCTGCCAGGGTGACAAAGAGGCAGATACATGAGGAACTTTTAAGAAACCCTTAGATAGGCACGTGGATGATAGGGAAATGGATAGCTACATAGGAGGGAAGAGTTAGATTGATCTTTGAGTAGGTTAAGATGTCAACACAACGTTGTGGGCCAAAGGGCTTGTACTGTTTTGCGAAATGATCTGATTGTACCAGCAGTTTAGGAAAATGACCCCAGTGTATCTCAGGAAGAACACTCATGTCTGCCATTTCCCCAGAATTCAGCAGAAAATACAGTGTGTTCCTGTCTTTTCAAAAGACTGAAAAAATCAACTTTCACACAGCGACTCTTTGAAGAACGTTATGTTGAAAACAAACAAAGGAGGGGTGTGGAAGCATAGTGGTTAGTGCTCTCACCGACGATCAGCGATTGGGGTTCAAATCGCACTGCTGTCTGTAAGGAGTTTGTGTGCTCTTCCAGTGGCCAGATGAGTTTCCTGCGGTTTCCTCCCGCATCCCGAAGATGTACAGGTTAGGGTTAGTGAGCTGTGGGCATGCTACGTCAGCACAAGGAGAGTAGAAAAACTTGCGGGCTTCCTCCAGCGCATGAATCTCAGCATAACGTACTGATACTTAGATAATAAATTCCTTTTGAACTTTGAACTTTGGCGGCAGGAGCCAGAAGGGCCCGTTACCGTACTGTACCTCTGAACCTAAAAATGTAAATCTTAATACAAAGCTTTCATAAATGGTGTTGAGAATTCAGAATTTGGAGTTAAGATAGCAGCTTGTAAAGAGAGGATGTATTGTGAAATTTAATTTAAAATAATGCAGAGAAGTCTCAACCAGTGTCCGCTCATCTTCTATTTGCAGATATATTACTATGCAGACAGCATATATCGATCGGCAGGGGTGAAGGAGAATGATATTCAGTATGTGACTGTTGGCACAGGATCGGTCAATGTGTTCATGACCATAGCAGCAGTGAGTCCTAATTAATTTCTACTATAATCTTTACCAGATGTTAATGTGGTTGGGCGTGAGTATGTTGCATTAAGCTCACACTGCTGTTGTGTTCTACAGACGGCTATAATCGAAAAGGCAGGACGCAGGCTGCTCCTTCTACTGGGATTTGCCATTTGCTGCATTTTCTGCATGATCTTAACAATGAGTCTGAACCTTCAGGTTGGTGGAAAGCCTTGTCCTCTGTGAACGGCAATGAATTATTAACATACACACTCAGTGGCCACTTTATTAGGTACACCTGTACACTTACTCGTTAATGCAAATACCTAATCAACTAATCGTGTGACAGCAGCTCGGTGCAGAAAAGCATGCAGACGCAGTCAAGAGGTTTAGATGTTGTTCAGACCAAATACCAGAATGGGGAAGAAAGGTCATCTAAGTTACGTTGACCATGGAATGATTATTGGTGTCAGATGGGGTGGTTTGAGTATCTCTAAAACTACTGACCTCCTGGGATTTTCTCACACAACAGTCCCTAGAACTTACAGAGAATGGTGCACGAAGCAAAAGGCATCCAGTGAGTGGCAGGTTTCTGTGGGAGAAGGTCAGAGGAGAATGGCCAGACTGGTTCAAGCTGACGGGAAGGTGACCATAACTGGGGTAAACAGGCATTACAACAATGGTGCGCAGAGGAGGGTCTGAACACACAGATCATCAGACCTTGAAGTGGATGAGCAACAGCAGCAGCAGACCACACTGAGTTCCACTCCTGTGCCTACTGAGGTGCAACTGATCGTATATTCCATATTCCCAATAGGATCTTAAAGCTTTGAAATTATGTTGCATAATTAAGTTATTTTTACTTTGACAGAGTTTTCAAACATTTGTATGTGATTAACTTTATCCTTTTCTTTTACAATAGTTTTATTGACTTCTTACAAAAAAGAATACAGAGTACAGGAGGATGTACACCATATATCAATTACAATATATGTGAATCACACTTACAGTTCCATTACCCCATATTCATGTAAATTAAATTGAATCGTAACATGAAAAGTAATAGTTTTATTATTATACAAAAAAATCTAAACCCACTACTGAGAAAAGCTGTTTGGTGAAGAAAGTAAAAGGGAAAAAAAATCCTTATCATATTGTAAAACATATTATTAGCCAACATCTGTATTTGATAACAAATCAAAGATTTGAATCAAAGAAAGTAATTCAAAAAAGGCCCCTACAATGTTGGAAAGTCTTGTCTTGATTCAGAAATTGAACAATGAATCTTCTCTAAATTTAAGCATGACATAACATCGTTTAACCATTGAGCAGGAGTAGGCAGAGCAACATCGTTCCACCTAGCAACACTGCCCTCCTGGCTATAAGAGAAATAAAAGCCAAAATGTGCAAATCAGGTGTCTGCAAAATAATATATTTTCCACCAACAATATTGGTTTGGTTTAAAATTTACTTTAAAAAGCACAGAAAAAGTTTGAAATGCTTCCTTCCAGTATTTTTCAAGATTCGGGCAGGTCCAGAACATATGAATTAATGAAGCCTCTCCATTGTTACATCTGTCACAATAGGGTGATATATCCGAATAAAAATGAGACAGCTTAAAAATTGAAACTCCTTTTACTTTAGCATTCGAATTTGTGTGATACTGTTGACCCCGCCAAAATCTAAAAAAAACGAGGTTTGTCCTCCTTCCTCACATGAGTTTCTTGTACAAAAATGATATGAGCATTAAGTCTTTGGAATACTTTGAAAATCTTCTTTCTTTTAATTGGATGATTTAAACCATTAGTATTCCAAGACGCAAAATTAATGGTCTGAGCCATAATTCTAAAATCAACCCTTTGGTATAGAAAGGGTTAACCAACTTATAAACTCATGCACCCGGAAGAGGAACAAAAGTAAAGAGAAGACCCGGAAGTGACGACAACACAGACATATTTGAAGTTCAAAAACAGCCCAAATAAAAAAACTAACACAAACTGGTACAAAAAAAATAGAATTAGAAAACAGACCATCCCCCCACCCCCCAAGAAAAAGAGAAAAAGCCAAAATATGACTTAAAAATATAACTTAAAAAGGGAAAAAGTATCCTACCCCCATGTCAGCTGAAGAACACTCCATATATAAAGGATATATATAAAAGAATCACCCCAACTTTAAAAATTAAAATCGCTATAATAAAAACCATATTTCTAAGTATAGTTAGTTGTAAAAAGAATAAAAATATAATCACTAAAAAAAATTATAAATCGGGCTCTAGCCCAGACAAAACAAAAAATATTTAAGCTATGATAAGCGATGCATTGTAGAAAAAAGGTGAAAAAAATAAAAACATATCGCCATCTTAAGCAAAACCAAAAATCTTTTTCAAAAAACCACCATCTTAATCAAAGAAAAATTCACCTTCAAAGAATTAAAAATATACCTTCGAAGGAACAAAGTTAATGGACAAGTATGTAGTTAAATGATTAAAGTGTATAAGGCAAAACAATTGATATGACGAAAACACACTTTAACAAGTATAAAGTATAGGATGAACCTACACCAGTAACCAGATTTTAATTCTGGTTTAAGAGATCGAGAACCATCTTACACGATCAGAATCATTCATTTATTAGAGACTGGTGTCTGTAGCAGTAGGGAAGTTCTCCTCCAGATATTTTCTCGCTTCTGAAGTTGAAGTGAAAACCTGTCGTGGAGCATTCGACGGAGAAATTCGAAGCTTCGCAGGGTATAGAAGCGCAGGTTTCAGATTTTTCTCATAACATTCAGCCATCAACGGTTTAAAAAGAAGCCTTCTTTTTAAAAGGTCAGGACTAAAGTCTTCGACCAGGCGGAAGCAAAATTCTTTGAATTTAATCATTCTTGCTCGACGAGCTGCTCTTATAAGTTGTTCTTTGTCATGTATATAATGGAACCGGACAATTACCACCGAAGGTTTGTCTGTAACACTCGGTGATCGACGCCGAATTCTATGTGCCCGATCCAATAAAGGAGGGTTATTCGGGAAAATAGTCGGAAACGCTTCTTTTAAAAGTTGAGCAAAATATTTCGAAGGGTCATCTTTTTCTATGCCGTCTGGAAGACCAAGTATACATAAGTTCTGTCTTCTGGACCGATTCTCAAAATCGTCACTCTTGGCTTTAAGGGCTTCCATCAGCTTAATGGTCGAAATTAAATCCTGTTGCAGTTTTTCAACAGTCAAATCTCGCTTCCGAGCATCTTCTTGCAGAGGCGCAATAAGAGCTTGTTCTGTTTAATTACTAAATCCGTCTTAACCATGTACTCTTGAAAAGCCTTCATATCTTCTTTAAAAAATTGTTGTAGCTCAGCAAATTTTTTATCCAAAACCTCCATAAACAATTCAAAAGTTAATTGAGTTTGTTGTGGCGGAGCCTGCTTCTTTCCATTACCGTTCGGATTGCGTCCGGGATCCCTTCCCTTAGACCTGAGAGACATTTCTGTTTGCATATCTTCAAAAGTTCACAACAAACTCTTGGCAGTAAATCCAAAAAAAAAATTAACAAAGAAACTTTCGGTATAGGTAAAAATAAGCTGAATAAAGGTGATCAAAGGTTAAAAAAAGTAAAGGTTATGGAGCGAATCCAAAACAGTACTCACTCCATGAGCGTCTCCAGCTGACCTTTACTGTAAATCTTATTCCCAGAGAATTTTAATTTTGTCTAAAGGAACATTTCTCATTCCCAACAACATACCGTAAATATTAGATATTGATCCATTATGAAAAGAACTTTATTAAAGATTAGCTGTATTTGTCATACATGCATCAAGTCATTGAGTGAAATGCATTGTTTGCATTATTGTTTTGCGATGTGCTAGGGACAGCCCACAAGTGTCGCCACTCTTGCAGAGCCAACTTGCAGGCCCACAACTCATTAACTCTAATCCGTACATCTTTGGGAAGCGGGAGGAAACTGGAGCATCTGGAGGAAACCCTTGTCACGGGAGAACGTACAAACTCCTTACCAATAGTAGCAGGAACTAAACTCCGATCAATGAACACTGATGCTGTAAAGCGATGTGCGAATTGCCACGTTACCATGCCACCCTCAATTTGAAACAAACTAACAAGAATAGATCATGGTAACATAATGGTCAAAGCAGTACCTTATGAGGATAGACTGAGCAATCTGGGGCCTTTCTCTTTGGAGAGAATAAGGATAAGAGGTGATAGAGGTGTACAGGATGATAAGAGGCATACATCAGTGGATAGTTTATTGATTTATTAGTGAGACAGTGCAGAGTGAGCCCCACACTTCCCCAGCCACCCCCAACAACTCCAGTTAGCCCTAACCTAATCACAAAACAATTTACAATGACCATTTAACACGGGCTTTGGACTGTGGGAGAAAACCAGGGCACCCGGAGAAAACGCATGCATTCCTCATAAAGGGACTCCTTGCACAATGGTGCTGGAATAGAACTTTAGAATCCAGAATGCCCCAAGGTGTAACGGCGTCACACTAAACATGACACTACCATGGTGTAGTCGCCAGAGACGTTTTCTCTCTGGCCAGTAATGGCTATTATGAGGAGGTGTAACTTTAAGGTGTTGAGAAGGAAGTATAGAAGGATGTCAAGGATAGTTTTGGTGGGTGGGTGCATGGAACGTGCTGCTGGGGGTTGTGGTAAAGGCAGACACGTTAGGGACATTTAAAAGACTCTTGGAACAGAGATGGGGAGGAACTTCTTTAGTGACTGTGCAGGCTTCCTCTGGGGGCTCCAGTTCCCTTCCACGTTCTAAAGGCGTATGGATTGGTTTGGGTCAGTAAGTTATGGGTGTGCTATGTTGACGCCAGAAAAGTGGCGACCCTTGCGGGCTGCCCCCAGCACGTCCTCGGACTGTGTTGTACATTGACCCAAACGACACATTTCGCTGGATGTTTCCATGTTGCGATGTTCATGTGACAAATAAAGCTAATCTTTTAATCTTTTCTCTCTTTACCTCTGTAAGATCTTTCCACATTCTCCTGCACTGCAGGGAATGAAGGGAAGGGTCTCAACCTGAAATATTAACTGCTTATTCCCTTACATAGACACTGTCTGATCTGTTGAGTTCCTCCAGCATTTTGTGTGTGTTGCACTGCATTTCCAGCATCTATTCGACCTCTAGAGTTTATAAGGTCCTAACCTTTTCAACCTTTCCCTATAACTCGGGTCCTCAAATTTCAACAACATCCTTGTAAATTTTCTCTGCGCTCTTTCAAGCTTTTAACTCTTCTGTATTTAATAAAATGAAGAAAGCACCACAGAAGCTAAATTACATACAATGCAAGAATATGATAAAAGTGCAATAAGAATTATTGAATATGAAAAATATGTTTTCTCCTTAGGACTCCGTTAATGGAATGTCGTACCTCAGCATTACCTGCGTAATCGTTTATGTTATTGGACATGCAATAGGACCTAGTAAGTACAAAAACCATCCAGTTCTTCACTCAGTTTGATCTTCTTTTTACATGCTGTCTTGATGCAGTTACAAAATGTGAAAATAAGTTCAATGTCTTTACAGTGTGCAACCTACAGTACATTCAGTGGCCACTTTATTAGCTACTTCCTATTCCTAAATAAGTGGCCACTGTGCCTATGTTTGTGATCTTCTGCTGCTGTAGACCGTCCACTTCAAGGTTCAGAGTGTTGTGTGTTCAGAGATGCTCTTCTGCACACCACTTTTGTAACGTGTGGTTATTTGAGTTACTGTCGTCTTCCCATCAGCTTCAACCAGTCTGACCATTCTTCTCTGACCTCTCTCATTAACAAGGCATGTTTGCCCACAGAACAGCTGCGCGCTGGATGTTTTTGTTTTTCACACCATCGTCTGTAAACTCTAGAGACTGCTGCGTGTGAAAATCCAAGGACACCTGCATTTCTGAGGTGCTCGAAACACACCAGCTGGTACCAACAATCATTCCCCTACCCCATTTTGATATTTGGTCTGAACAACAACTGAACCTCTTGACCACTACTACGTGCATTGAGTTGCTACCACATGATTGGCTGACTAGATATTTGCATTAATGAGCAGGTGTACAGGTATATCTAATAAAGTGGCCACTGAGTGTATGTTCATGGTTTTCTGCTGCTGTAGTCCACCCACTTCAAGGTTCGACGTGTTGTGCATTCAGAGATGCTCTTCTGTGCACCACTGTTGTAACATGTGGTTATTTGAGTTACTGGTGATTATTTGGCTGTAATTGCTAACAGCAAATCCTGTTTTATTAGGCCCCATTCCGTACGTGATAACAACGGAGATATTCCGTCAATCCTCCAGACCGGCTGCCTTCATGGTGGCAGGATCGGTTCATTGGTTATCCAACTTCCTCGTGGGCCTCATTTTCCCATTTCTTGAGGTACGTTTAGCTTAAGGCTCATTTATTTATGATTAAATGCACCCTTCCATATCCTGTGCTCAGGGTGGCCTCAACCTGATAGTCAAGTCAAGTAAAGTTTATTGTCATTTAACTATATGCAGGTTTATAATGTATTGTATATGACCATATAATTAATATAGAAACGTGATTTTTCTTCGAACCAGAGCTCAAACTCCAGCAGGGTGCCAGAGACCAAATATCGGGAAAGCCAGACTCGAGGTAGAGATTGTGCAGGTTAAGACTTTATTCAATGGAGCGTAGAAGATCATCATTATGCGCCATATCGTGTGAAGTGGGCAATCGTGCTCTCGTGACTACGATAGTTCTTGGTAGATTTTTCTACAGAGGTGGTTTTCCATTGCCACCTTCTGGGCAGCATCTTCACAAGACGGGTGACCCCAGCCATTATCGATACTCTTCAGAAATTGTCTGCCTGGCGTCGGTGGTCACATAACCAGGACTTGCGATACTCACCAGCTGCTTATACAACCATCCACCATCTGCTCCCATGATCCTGATTTGTGGGGGAGAGGGGCGGTGGTGCTAAGCAGGTGCTGTACATTGCCCGAGGGTGACCTGCAGGGTAACAGAGGGAAGGAATGCCTTACTCATCTTTTGGTAGAGGCGTATGAACTCATGAGGGGTATAGATCGTGTGTATGCACGCTGTCCATTGGATGGATACATCCTGTCATGAATTGGATAGATTGAACACACGTGTCACAGCATATGTCTTATCTTACCAGCTCATTGAAATCCACTCCCCCATCGGAGGCAGGGACTGGCCTATTTGAGGAGCATTGCAGCCCCTCGCACTCCATTTAATTGATGATGTCATGATGCCATTAGGGTTTAAATCTAGTGCGCGGTAACCGTGTTGTCTCTTTCCCTCTCTGGTCACCATGGACCAGGTAGATGATAGGTGCCATGGAAATAGTAGACAGTGCGGGGAGGGTGTGCTACAGTTCAGAAGGGCTGGGCACACACCTTGGATGAGTGTTTACCACTGTGTGTATGTGTAGTGTCTGTTTTGTCCTGCCACTTCAGGCATTCATTTTAGGTAAGTTTCTGTATCCAAGTTTAGCTTGAAGGGTTATTGAAGTTATAACTCTCTTGTTCAAGAGCCTGATGGTTGAGGGGGCAGTAACTGCTCCTGAACCTGGGGGGTGCGAATCCTGAGGCTCTTGTACCTTCTTCCAGATGGTAGCAGTGAGAAAAGAGCACATGCTGGGTGTTGGGGATCTCTGATGATGGATGTTGCTTTCCTGCAACAACGTTTCCTGAAGATGTACTCAATGATTGGGAGGGTTTTATCCATAATGGACTGGGCTGTACCCATTACTTTTGTTTAGTGTCATTGTCTTGAAATATAGGCGGCTTAGATAATTACTTATTTGGTTTAGATACTTGGTTGAGTGTTTCATTGTTTGTCTTGAAAATAAATAGCATGCTTACTCACAATCAGCATCTCCTGCCCCACTTACCAAATCCGCAGATCTTCTTCCCTGTAACAACAGGAGATGGGTGAATGTACCCTATCGTGAACTGGGTGGATGAACAGCCCCATGAACACACATCTGTGATTTTAGGTTTGGATTAATAGTCCACATGGATGATTTGAATATGGATGCAATAGAAGAACAGCAACAGATATAGTCACGTAACACAGAAAATCTATTCGATTGGATAAATGGGATTTAATTAAGCCACACCAGTTGGTCGGGTCATCGAACAGCACAGCATGAAATCAGGTCTCCTGGCCCAATTTGAACATTCCAACCATGGTGCTGGTTCAAGCTAGTCCCATTTGCCCATGTTTGGTCCATGTCCCTCTGGACCCCTTCTGTCCGTCTACGTATTCCAATGTCTTTTCGATGCTGTCATTGTACCGATCTCCACTGCTTCCTCTGGCAGCTCATTCCATATATGCACCACCATCTGTATGGTAACGTTGGCCCTGTCGTCCTTTGATATCTTTCACCTCTCATCTTAAACTTCTGCCTCTAATTTCTCTTTTGTTCCTGTCTCCCACCATTCTCTTCTGGCTTCTGCCCTTTTTCTTTCTAGTCCTGATGAAAGTTTCAGCCTGAAGCACCAACTGTTCATTTCCCTCCAAAGATGCTGCCTCTGACTCACCGATGTTGAAATCAAAGCCAAAGTATCTATGGGATTCTTTGGAACCCCAGAATTCTTTAAAGCCACAGTCCTTGAGTTCATTGAACCAGATTGATAAACTTCTGGATATTAAGGGTTTAGAGAGGCGGGTTGTGTGTCAGCCACGATAAGTGTCAGAGCAGGCTTAAAGGACTAGGTGCTCATCTCCTCCATCTTGTTCTCTTCATATATTATGTTCCCAGAGCTTAGGTTGGAAATCAAAGACAAAGTTGAAAAAAAGTCGAAGTAAATTTATTTTCAAAGCATGTATATGTCACCATACCCTATCTAAGATTCATTTTCTTGCAGGTATTTACAGGAAAATAAAGAAATACAGTCGAATTTATCAAAGACAGAGGCCAGAGATTTATTTATGACAGTGGCAGTAGCAGCATAATGTTGTATATTTAACTACATTTTGTAAATACACTTTACATCAACTTGTACATCTGCAGAATACATTTTTATCTTTTAATATTATTGTATGTGCTGTATGTGATATATGTATTGCATTTTGCACCTGGTCCCAGAGGATTGTTGTTTCATTCAGCTGTACAAATGCGTATAGCTGAAGGACAACAAACTTGAACTTGAACAGAGTGGTGGAGCCAATGATATTCAAAGTTGTAAGCAACTGGAAGTTCAGGGTCTTTTGCGAAGGATGGGAGGGGGGCTTTGGGGTTCTGATGTTTCTACCATTCATTCTGTGAGGTTTCTTGTTTCCTGGATGTCTGTGAAGAGTACTTATTTCAGGTTGTACGCTATATACATTCTCTGATATTAAATGAACCCTCGAACCTTTGAAGCTTGCAGACTAGTCACAGGTGCTCTACAAAGTTAACACCATATTATTCCCCCTTCATTCTGATACTGTTAGAGTTAAGGAGTCAATATTGGCATCGAAGGTACAAACTCGACACCTTCCTGTCTAATTTTTTTTTTGTCTAACTAAATTCTCCTTGCAGAAGGGGATTGGCGAGTACAGCTTCATCATTTTTGGGGTGATCTGCCTGGCCACCTTTGCCTACATCTTCCTCATCATTCCCGAAACGAAAAACAAGACCTTCCTGGAGATCAGTCAGATTCTGGCCAAGAGGAACAATGTGGAGATGAAAGTGGAGCAGGAGCAGCTGGATCTGAGTCTGAGGGATGTGGGTCACCAACAGTGGAAGGCAGAGAAGAGCACGCATCTCTAACCAACCCCAGTATGTTCCTCGGGCTGGAATCAATTTGTGCAATACTAACCACACACGCTTGCCTCTTGGTCTAACAAGAGTGCTAATACATTTACAATCATTCAGTGTCATTATCATTGCTGGAAGAATCCCATTCCTTAAACCTCCCTTATTAACTCTCTCACATCTAAAAGAATTTCCTTAAAACCTATATCTCTGCCAAGGTTTTTTGTAACGTGCGAATGCAAAAGCTTTTAGATAGTGTTTATTGACATCAGTCAATGAGGTTATTGACCAGGACAGCATGGAAACAGGTCTTTTGCCCCAATTTCTCCATGACAACCATGCTCCTGGCTCTAAGATGGTCCTGTTCACCCACATTTGGCCCATGTCCCTCTAAACCGAACTTTTTTTATGCCATGGACTCCTACCATTAACCAAGGGGTCCAGGTTGGGAACCCCTGCTTTAAACCCCTTCTATCTGTATATGTACTTAATCAAATATTTTTCTATGCTATTATTGTGGATTTGAATAGGTTTATCAGATTAGTTTTATAATTCATGTGGACATCAAAATACTTAAATATACATCTGACAAATAAAGTTACTGTAATCTTTCATAGCTAATGTTCAGTGCTGAAGTCAATATAATCAATTTACTTGGACAAGAGAGTCTAGTTATTTACCTATTTTATTTATTGAGATACAGCGCAGAGTAGGAACTTTGAGCCACACTACACAGCAATCGCACCCATTTAGCCCTGGCCTAATTATGGGACAATTTACAATGGCCATGTAACCTACCAGCTGGCACGTCTCTGGACTGTGGGAGGAAACTGGAGCTCCCAAAGGAAACCCATATGGTCTCAGGGAGAACATACAAACTCATTACAGACTGCAGCGGGAATTGAACAGAGGTCACCTGTACTGTAAAGCATTGTGCTAACCACTACACTGCCATGTCGCCTAATGTTAAAGTGAGGAGGAAATGGAAACTCTTCCCAATAAAAGCACTTCCCTAAAAACTGCAGTAGCAGGGAATAATTAGATATAAATTAAACTAATCAGCAATGTGCAATTGATGGCCAGACTCATTAAGGAGGAGATTTACCCAGCCATCTCCATAAGCACTGCACTCCAGGTGAGTGAAATCTGTAATTACAAAACTGAAAATGCTGGAATTGCCCAGCAGGTCAGGCAGCATCTGAGGGTAGAGAAACAGTTCAGGTCATTTACCTTTTATAAGACCATAAGACACAGTAGTAGAATTAGGCCACTTGGCCCATCAAGTCTGTTCTGCCATTCTATCATGGCTGATTTATTATTCCTCTCCACCCCATTCTTTTGCCTCTCCCGTAACCTTTGACACCCTTACTAATTAAGAACCTATCAAAATTCTGCTTTAAATATACCCAGTGACTTGGTCTCCACAGCCGCCTATGGTAATGAATTCCACAGATTAACCACTCTCTAGCTAAAGAAATTCCTCCTCATCTCCATTCTGAAGGGACATCCTTCTATTCTGGGGCTGTGCCCTCTGGTCCTAGACTCCTCCACTATTTGAAATAATCCTCTTCACATCCACTCTATCTAGGCCTTTCAATATTCAATAGGTTTCAATGAGATACCCCTCATTCTTCTGAACTCCAAAGAGTGCAGGTCCAGAGCCATCAAATGCTCCTTGTATGTTAAATCTTACATTCCCAGAATCATTCTTGTGAACTTCCTTGGGTCCCTCCCCAATGTCAACACATTTTTTCTTAGATAAGGGGCCTAAAGCTACTCACAATATTCCAAGTGCGATCTGACCAATGACTTCGAAAGCCTCAGCGTCACATTCTTGCTCTTATATTCTAGTCCTCTCGGCGTGAAAGCTGACATTGAATTTGCCTTCCTTGCTACCAACTCAACCTGTTAAGTTAACTTTTACAGAAACCTGCACAAGAACTCCAAAGTCCCTCACACCTATGGTTTTTGAGTTTTCTGCCCATTTAAAAAAGTAGCCTACTGTCTTTATTTCTTCTACCAAACTACATAACAGTACACGTCCCTACACTATATTCTGTCTGTCAGTTTTTGCCCATTTGCCCAATCTGTCCAAGTCCTTCTGCAGACTCCCTGCTTCCTCAGCACTACCTACCCTCCAGCTGCCTTCATATTGTCCACAAACTAGGCCACAAAGCCATCAATTCCGTCATCCAAGTTGTCGACATAAAACATGAAAAGAGGCAGACCCAATACCAACCGCTGTTCACCAGCGACCAACCAGAAAAGGCCCAGTTTGTTCCCACTTCTTGCCTCCTGCCAAACAGCCAATGCTCTATCCATGCTGGTATCTTTCCTGTAACACCATGGGCACTTAACTTGTTAAGCAGCCTCATGTGTGGCACCTTGTCAAAGGCCTTCTGAAAATCCAAGGGAACAACATCCACTGATTCTCCTTTGTCTATCCTGCCTGTTATTTCATCCAAGAATTCCAACAGATTTGTCAGGCAAGATTTTCCCCTTATGGAAACCATGCTGACTTTGACCAACTTTATCATGTGCGTCCAAGAACCCTAAACCTCACACTTAATAATGGACTCCAACATCTTCGCAACCTATAATTTGCTTTCTTCTGCCTTTCTCTCTTCTTAAAGAGTGGAGTGACTTTTGCAATTTTCCAGTCCACTGGAACCATTCCAGAATCTAGTGATTCTTGAAAAATCATTACTAGTGCGTTCACATTCTCTTCAGCCACCTCTTTCAGAACCCTGAGGTGGGTTCCATCTGCCCAGGTGACTTGGCTACCTTCAGATTTTTCAGCTCCCTAAGTACCTTCTCCTACTACATTCACTTCGGCTCCTGACACTCTCAGATTTCTGGCATACCACTAGTGTCGTCCATATTGAAGACTGATGCAAAATACTTATCAAGTTCATCTGTTAATTCTTTGTCCCCCATTACTACTTCTACAACATCATGCTCCAGTGGTCGGATATCCACTCTCACCTCTCTTTTACACTTTACACTTCAGAAAAAAACTTCTAATATCCTGTTTGATATTATTGGCTAGGTTACTTTGTATTTCATCTTTATTTTCCTTATGGCTTTTTTTAGTTGCCTTCTGTTGGTTTTTAAAAGTTTTCCAATTCTCTAACTTCTCACAATTTTTTCTCTGCTATATGCCCTCACTTTTGCTTTTGTACATTCTTTGGCTTCCCTTGTCAGGCACTGGTGCCTCTTCTTCCCTGAGGATACCTCTGTCATCTTTGGGGTGTAGCTATCCTGCACCTTCTGAATTGCTCCCAGAAACTCCAGCCATTGCTGTTCTGCTGTCATCCCTTCTAGTATCCCCTTCCAATCAATTTTTGCCAGCTCCCTTCTCAGGCCTCTGTAATTACACTTACTCCACTGTAATACTGATACATCTGACTTTATCGTCTCCCTCTCAAACTCTCAGGGTGAATTCAATCATATTATGATCACTGCTTCCCAAGGATTCTTTTACCTTAAGCTTCCTGGTTCATTACACAACACCCAAACCAGAATTGCCTTTCTCCTATTGGGCTAGACCACAAGCTGCTCTAAAAAGCCATCTTGTAGGCACTCTACAGATTCCCTCTTTTGGGATCCAGCATCAACTTGATTTTCCCAATGTACCTGCATATTGAAATCCCTTTTGATTATCATACCATTGTCCTTATTACATGCCTTTTCTATCTCCCATTATAATTTACATCCCACATCCCAGCTACTGTTGGAGGCCTGTATTTAATGCCCATCAATGTCTTTTTACCCTTGCAGTTTCTTCGCTCTACCCACAAAGATTCTACATCTTCTGATTCTATGTCACTTCTTTCTAAGGATTTGATTTCATTTTTTACCAACAGAGCCATGCCACCTCCTTTGCCTACTGCCTGTCCTTTCAATACAATTATAATCTTTTCTCAGCCGCAACTCAGTGATGCCCAGAATGTCATACATCCCAATCTCTAACTGTGCTACAGGATCACCTACCATACTCCAAGTCCTATATTCATCACCCTTTTCGATTTTGCCCTCATGTTACACTTCAACTCATCCCACTGACTGCAATTTCGGTCGACCATCTGCCTGTCCTTCCTCACAGTCTCACTACACACTGCCTCTGCGTGTAAAGTGGTGAGTCTGTGGAATTTGTTGCCACGGGCAGCTGTGGAGGCCAAGTCATTGGGTGTATTTAAGGCAGAGATTGATAGATTCTTGATTGGTCAGAGCATGAAGGGATACAGGGAGAAGGCAGGAGACTGGGGCTGAGAGGGAAAATGGATCAGCCATGTTGAAATGGCAGAGCAGACTCAATAGACCCAATGGCCTAATTCTACCCCTATATCTTATGGTAAAACAACAGCCCTATCGTCAGCCTTATCTCTCCCATTCCCATCCCCCTGCCAAATTAGTTTAAACCCTCCCCAAAAGCGCTAGAAAACTTGCCCGCAAGGATCTTCTAGTCCTCTTGAAATAAATGCCAATTCTCATCTAAGCTAGCAAGCCCTGGAAGGGAAAGAAGACTTGAGATGCAGAGGGAGTTGGTAGGGGAAGATCAACTGAGGCAAGGTGGGTGATTGGATGGTGACCAGGAAGAGGGCTATATGGAGGGAAGGTTTAGATTCATCTCAGAGTAGGAAAAATGGTCAGCACAATATTGTGGGATGAAAGGTTTGTACTGTTCTGTGTTCCTTATATTCATTTACATCTCCAACTCCTCTCCCACCTGGGGACACAATGCCAGGGGTCTCCCGTCCAGCTCATTATCCAAAACAAATGGTGTCCTCCGCAAGTGTCACACCACCAAACAGTGCCACGGAGCTCACCCCCCAGCCCACCACATTGCCCTTCCTCCATCTGTACCTGCACTCCATTAGACGTCGAATCTCTGAAGGACTGAGCACATGGTCCCACATGTTGAGAGTGGTTACGTCTCCCACAAACGCATCAGAGTACATGCCCTCAATGCCATCCTGGTCTTTCCCCATGATCAGGGATCCGCCTGCTTCAATAATGTATCCCTTCTTAACGTGTCTCGCCCGGGCTACAAGCCCGTTGTTCCACATTTCCACCGCTCCCGTCTCAGAAGTCCACGTTGCACAGTAGTGCACCCACTCGTTTGTCTGGAAGTTCAAAGGCACATTCACAAACTGGCCTCCAATCCACAGCCCCCAGTCAAGGCCCACAGAAAGAACGAGTTCGTTGTCGCTCTCCCTTGTTGCGTATGACAGGAGGATCCGCGGCAGGGAATCACTGGCTCTGATCCACAAGCACATTGTAAATGAAGTGAGGTTCATGCTGCGATGGGTTTGGATCTCCACGTAACTCACAGGGCTTTGCTTGGAGAAGTGAAAAGCAGGATATGAAGACAACTCACTGCCTTTGAAATCAATTTAAAAAAGAGATGTCAATGGCCATTATATTCAACTTCTAAAGTATCTCCTAGCCTCTTTAATGTTAAACAATGCACACAAAATGCCAGAGGAACTCAGCGAGTCAGGCAGCATCTGCGGGAGTGGACGCAAGGATTGAACCTGGGTCACTGATACTGCAAGGTGTTGTGCTAACTGCTACACTACCATGCCACCCCCACCTTCGAGATATGTTCTGATATCCTGACAAAAGCCCTAATGATGTTGGCTGTTAACTTCCCTCCATAGATGCTGCCTGACCTGCTGAGTTCCTTCAGCAGATTTTTTATTTTTGCTCCAGATTCCAGCATCTGCAGGTTCTTGTATCTCCATCTCAAAACACTGGAGAGATAGACTGGGAGGAATTTTCAGGATCAGTGTACTCTGAGGTCAGTATCTCCATCACTGAGGCCCTCGTGGCTCAGCTGGCTCTGACTGGAAAGTCATGTCCTCAAGAGCCCCAACACGACATTCCCAAAATAGACGCTGCATTCTGAATTCCGTCACGGCAAAAGATTGTGGACAGCTCAAAGACTGGAGAATACCCTCAGAGCCATTTGAGGAAGTGGTACATCTCTGCTGTCTGGTAGGGATCTGGGTCTTGTGATCTCTCAAAATAGGAAAGGAACATTCAGTGTGTCAGTCAGAAACGAGAGTGTGTCCCTGGGACGTGCAAGCGGCCGAAAGAGTGATATTAACCCAAAACTGTCCATCTGCAACCCTCAGCCCAACCTGCTGAAGAGTCTCAAAGTTAAAATAAGTCAAGTCAAAGTCAAAATAAATTTATTATCAAAGCGTATATACTCTCAGTGGTTGCTTTATTAGCTACACCAGCTCATTAATGCAAATATCTAATCAGCCCATCAGGGGTGCCTGGGTTTTACCTGTGATGGACTGGGCTATATTCACACCTTTCTGCATGACTGTTCCTGGGCATTGGTGGTTCCATATCAGGCTGTGACGCAAACAGTTCGTGCATGGAGCACGATAGCCTCGGTGCCCACCTCGGGACCCACAGACTGGAGGAGAGCCAGAACCTTCTCATCAGGAATGGACAGCTTAATGAGATGAAAATGAAATACTGAATAATTGACAGCTATGCTGTTTCAAGGCCTGCGGTTAGTTGGTGCTGCGGACAAGTGAAGTGAGTGAGGCTCTGCTGCCATCTCCAGGAGGAGATGAGGAATTGCACTGTGTTAACTTCAAGACCGGTGACTACAGATGCTGGGAATCTGGAGCACACACACACATACACCAGGCAGCACCTGTGATTGGATGACTGGTCAGAAGACCATCAGGTCAGTTTTGGGGTTCAGTTTCAGGTTCCATCTCCTGAAGCCAAGTCACCATCCTCTACTTAATAGGATCCCCACCTCAGCAAGGGGTCAAGAACCCTGGGACCAAGGACATGCCACAAAAGGCAAGTAGGTATGGGTCAGACTGGGCACAATCCTATTGTGGGAGCTTGTTATGCATATTTTAGCTGCCACGTTCGCAATGACAGTAATAATTCTGTGTCGTCATTCCTACCTGATTCTGAATTTTGTAATTTATTCAAAATTCCTTCAATTCTATCCAACTTCCTTTGAAGAGTATCAAGGTGGCAAGAACCTATTAGTGACAAAAATAAGTCATCGTGTCAATGGGATTATGAGGCACAGGGCTAAAATATGCATTGCTTGTGCTAAGGTGTTACACCTTTCTGCTGGAGAGGTTGAAATGAGGCTTCCACAACTCTGTCGTTAATTGGCTGTGCGTGCCGATAATCATTCCTCAGGGTTTTGTTCTCCCAGTCCATCACAGAGTTTTCCAACAATCGGATCTCCGGAAAAATATCAGGAGAAAAGTTAACTTATGAAGTGTAGTGAATGCAACAAGAGCACATAGATTCTCTGCGCTTGAACTCAATGGAGTTTCGAAGAATAAAAACCCAGCTCGCACCACGTTTGCAACAAACACAAAATGCTGGGGGAGCTCAGCAGGTCAGGCAGCAGCTATGGAAAAGAAGACACAGTTGACGCTTCAGGGCTGGAAAGAAAGGAGAAGTCAGAGTAAGAAGGTGGGTGAAGGGGAGGAAGATGTACAAGGTGGCATGTGATGGGTGAAACCAGGAAGGGAAGAGGGGGTGAAGTGAAGAGCTGGGAAGTTGATTGGTGAAAGAGATAAAGGGCTGGAGAAGGGGGAATCTGTTAAGAGAGGATAGAAGACCATGGAAGAAAGGGAAGGGGGATGAGCACCCGAGGGAGGTGATGGGCAGGTGATGGGATAAGGTGAGAGAGGGAGAAAGGAATGGGAAATGGTGAAGGGGGAACAATTACCGGAAGTTCAATAAGTTGATGTTCATGCCTTGAGGTTTGAGGCTACCCAAACAGAGTATAAGGTGTTGCTCCCCCAACCTGATCGTGGCCTCATTGCAGCAGTGGAGGAGGCCATGGACTGGGAATTTAGCTTATTACATATTTCACTGTATGTCTCGATGTACATCTGATGGATAAATGAATCGGAATTGGAATTGAGGGATGGCTTTTCTGCCAAGGGGGTGTTCGTATGTGGAATGAAGCGGTTGACCGGTTTCCTGAAGAGCCTGTTTCTGTCCTGTGTTACTCTATATTTCCAGGATTGTCTTTCATTCTTCTAAACCCTGGCAGAGACAGGCCTAGTCTACTCACTCTCCCCTAATAAGCAAATTCTTCCATCCTAGTAACCAGTCAGTCCAATGAATCTTTATTGCACATCATATTTGTTCCTATCTTTATAGATATTAGACTGACCTTTATGAAAACATAATTGGGATCATTTTTACCTGATTAGAGGAGAGCACAATTGGTGTGTCAAAGATTGTCCAGATTATAGACTCAAAACAAGGTGGGGTTGTCAGAGAACCTTTGTATCTGTAGAAGTTGGAGAGGTTATCTGGCAGCATTGTGCTGATGTCAAATGGTTGCATTTCTGTAAACTGGCCTGAAAGGAAAAGAGAAAGTTGTAGATAATCTGAATAAAATATAGAACAGTCCAGCACAGTAAAGGTCAGTCAGCCCACAATGTTGTGCTAACCCTTTAGCCTAATCTAAGATCAATCAAACCCTCCCTTTCTACAGAGCCCTCCATCTTTCTATTATCCAACATCATCATCATTGTGTGCCATGTTGTAGGACATCATCATTATGTGCCATGTCATATGACATGGGTGATCATGGTCTATCCATAACCATGATTATTCTTGGCAAATTCTTCTACAGAAGTGGTTTGCCATTGCCTTCTTCTGGGCAGTGTCTTCACAAGAAGGGTGACCCCAGCCATTAGCAACACTTTCCAGAGATTTTTTGCCTGGCGTCAGTGGTCACATAACCAGGAGCTGTGATATGCACCAGCTGCTCCCGTGGCTTCATGTGACCCTTATCGGGGGGGTGGGGGGGTGCTAAAGGAGGTTCTACAACTTTTCCAAGGGTGATCTGAAGGCCAGCAGAGGGATGGAGCACCTTTGGTAGAGAGGTAACTCCACCCCAAAGCCCAGATCCTCTACATTTATTTTAAATAGAAGAGAAGACAATGTACCTGCGTAACGGATTTTACTCAAGCTGGAGATAAAGTCACTGTAGTATGTGTTTTCCAAATGTCCATCCTGGAAAATAGCCATGGAGTAAACAGTCAGTCAGGTAACCACAACAAAACATCTCTCCGCCATCAGCTCGTGAGCATATGGATATAGTGTAGCTCCCCCGCATGACTGGTTTCATCACCATCTGGTAGAATGTACTGTACGAGGAGCCTTTGTTGGCTTTGGCCCTGTACTTGATGGACGTCAGAAGAATGAGAGGGAATAGAATCATAGTGTCATGGTGTCATTGAGCACAACAATAGACAATAGGTGCAGAAGTAGACCATTCGGCCCCTCGAGTCTGCACCGCCATTCTGAGATCATGGCTGATCATTCACTATCAATACCCAGTCCCTGCCTTGTCCCCATATCCCTTGATTCCCCGATCCATCAGATATCTATCTAGCTCCTTCTTGAAAGCATCCAGAGAATTGGCCTCCACCGTCTTCTGAGGCAGTGCATTCCACACCTCCACAACTCTCTGGGAGAAGAAGCTCTTCCTCAACTCCGTTTTAAATAACTGACCTCTTATTCTCAATCCATGCCTTCTGGTACTGGACTCTCCCAACATCTGGAACATATTTCCTGCCTCAATCCTATCAAATCCTTTAATTATCTTAAACGTTTCAATCAGATCCCCTCTCAATCTCCTCAATTCCAGCGTGTACAAGCCCAATCTCTCCAATCTCTCTGCATAAGACAGCCCTGCCATCCCAGGAATCAACCTAGTGAATCTACGCTGCACTTCCTCAATTGCCAGAATGTCCTTCCTTAAACCTGGAGACCAAAACTGTACACAATATTCCAGGTGTGGTCTCACCAGGGCCCTGTACAAATGCAAAAGGACATCCTTGCTCTTGTACTCAATTCCCCTTGTAATAAAGGCCAACATTCCATTTGCCCTCTTCACTGCCTGTTGCACTTGCTCATTCACCTTCATTGACTGGTGAACTAGGACTCCTAGGTCTCTTTGCATTTCACCCTTACCTCACTCTACACCGTTCAGACAATACTCTGCCCTCTTGTTCCTGCTTCCAAAGTGGATAACTTCACATTTATTCACATTGAATGACATCTGCCAAGTATCTGCCCACTCACCCAGCCTATCCAAGTCTCCCTGTATTCTCCTAACGTCCTCTTCGCATGTCACACTGCCACCCAGTTTAGTATCGTCAGCAAACTTGCTGATATAGTTTTCAATGCCCTCATCTAAATCATTGACATAAATCGTAAAGAGCTGTGGTCCCAATACAGAGCCCTGTGGTACCCCACTAGTTACCTCCAGCCAGTCCGAGAAACACCCATTCACTGCTACCCTTTGCTTTCTATCTGCCAACCAGTTTTCTATCCATGTTGAAACCAACAGTGCGGAACTGGCCCTTCAGCCCATCTAGTCTGTGCCAAAATATTACTCTGCTGATCCCATCAACCTGCACCTGGAGTCTCATTGATTCTGGACGTGGAGAGGGTATTTCCATTAGTAGGAGAATCTTGGATCTGAGGGCACATCACCCTCATCATCATTATGTGACATGTCGTATGACATAGGCGATCATGATCGTATTGTACTCTGCAAATTTTTCTACAGAACTGGTTTGCCATTGCCTTCTTCTGAGTGGTGTCTTTACAAGACGGGTGACCCTGGCCATTATCAATGATCTTCAGCGATTGTCTGCCTGGTGTCAGTGGTTGCATAACCAGGACTTATGATATGTACCGGCTGCTCATACAACCTGCTCCCATTGCTTTATGTGACCTCATTCGGGGGGCTGAGCAGGTGCTACACATTGCCCAAGGGTGACCCGCAGACTGACTTTACACCTCCTTAGGTAGAGACATATCTCTACCTCACCTCCCAAGCCTTCATATAAAGAGATGTCCCTTTAAAACTGAGATGGTGAATTCTTCAGCCAGACAAAGGTGAATCTGTGAAATTTGCTACCACAGAGGTCAAGCCATTGGGTGTGTTTAAGGCAGAGATTGACGGGTTCCTGATTGGTAAGGGAGTACAGGGTTCAAGAAGAAGTTGGGAGAATAGGGATGAGTAAAACATGATTGAATGGTGGAGCGGAGTTGATGCTTATCTTATTGTTTATTCATTTTTGGCTTAACCCCAACCTCATTTACTGTTGGTTTGTTTGAACTGTTGCTTTCTTAATTATTCAGCTTGCCTTCTTTTTCTCGCAGATTAATTTCAAGTCTTTCAATTTATCTTGCTATCTGTCCTTCTATCAGCCACAGTTTGTAATCTGCTAGGGTTTGTATGGAATCAGAACATTGAAGATCTTGCTGGAACAAGGATCTTAGCCAAGATTACTGGGGAACAGGCATTTTGTTAAAGAAATGGGACACCTGAAATAACAGAGCGATGTTCATTGGCATAGCAGCATTTTAAAGGTTCAGTCAATGCCCATGAATGGAAAAGCCTACAAAACTTAGTGGATTCGGCCCGGTCCCATCACAGGAAAAACTCTCCCCATCACTGGGCTACAAGGACCCCCCGCCAAACAGGCCATGCTGCCATCAGGAAGGAGGTACAGAAGCCCAAGGTCCTATACCACCAGGTTCAGGAACAGTTATTACCCCTCACCCATCAGGCTCTTGAACCAGCGTGGGCAACTTCACTTATCTAAACAACTCACCTGAGTCCACAACCTACGGACTCACTTTCAAGGTAAGTGCTCGCAATGTTGTTATTGATTGATTTATTTATTTATTAGACTTGCAGTTTGTCTTCTTTTGCATATTGTTTGTTTGTCGTCTTTATGTGTAGTTTTTAGTGATTCTATTGTATTTCTCTGTTCTACTATAAATGCCTCCAAGAAAATGAATCTCAGGGTATCTCCTGTACCTGATCATGTGGCCATGGAGTACATGTTCATGGTCTTCTGCTGCTGTAACCCATCCGCATCAAGGTTCAGCAATGCTCTTCTGCACACCGCTGTTGTAACGTGTGGTTATGTGAGTTACTGTCGCCTTCCTGACAGCTTGATCCAGTCTGGCCATTCTCCTCTGACCTCTCTCATTAACGAGGCATTTTTGTCCACAGAACCGCTGATCACTGCTGGTTGTTTTTGTGTTTTTACACCGTTCTCTGTAAACTCCAGAGACTGTTGTGCATAACAATTCCAGGAGCTCACCAGTTTCTAAGATACCCCATCCAACACCATTCCATGATCAAGGTCACTGTGATCACATTTCTTCCCCATTCTAACATTTGTTCTGAACAACAAATGAACCTCTTGACCACATCTGCATCTTTTTAATGCAGTGAGTTGCTGTCACAAGATTAGATATTTGCATTAACAAGAAGGTGCACAGGTGTACCTAATAAAATGGCCATTGAGTGTACTTCGATAATAAATTCACTTTGAACTTTGAACTTTTAGTTTCTCAAGCTACCAGGCAACAACTTAACATAGGTCCACATGGATGTATAAAATAAAATGTCCGAACAGTTTACTCTGAGATAGATTTAAAGGAGCATCTTCTGAGGCAAAATAAGAGACAGAGGGTTTAGAGTCTTAGAATCATAGAGTACTACATCTCAGAAACGGTCCATCTAGTCCATCTGGTTGCAGTCCCATCCAGCTTCAGTGGAAAACGCCTGCTTGCATTTACCCTATCTATACCCCTCATAATTTTATATACCTCTATCAAATCTCCTCTCAGTCTTCTACATTCAAAAGAACACAGTACTAACCTATTCAAAATCTATCCTTTCTAACTCAGGTCCTCCAGACCTGGCAACATCCTTGTAAATTTTCTTTGCAGCCTTTCAACCTTGTTTACATCTCTTCTTTAGATTGGTGACCAAAACTGCACAGATACTTCGAATTAGGTCTCACCAACGTCTTGTACAACAACTTCAACATATCGTCCCATCTTCTGTACTCAATACATTGATTTGTGAAGGCCAATGTGCGACCCCTTGACGACCCTTTCTTCCTGTGGTGCCACTTCCAATGAATTGTGTACCTGTTTTCCCAGATCCCTTTGTTCCCCCACACTCCTCAGTGCCCGACCGTTCACTGTGTAAGATCTACCCTGGTGGTTTTACCAAAACCTTGCACCTGTCTGCCTCAAATTCCATCCGCCATTTTCAGCCCATTTTTCCAATCCTTTGCATTCTTTTAAGCTTATTAATATCTTTCCTGTAGGAAGGAGAGAGGGGGCAATTCCAGAGCTTTGGAGCCCCTAAGTGGAATTCGTTCCCACAGGCCGCTGTAAAGGCCAAGTCGTTGAGTATATTTAAGGCAGAGGGTGATTGGTCAGGCCACAAAGGGAGAAGGCAGGAGATTGGGCTGAGAGGGAATGGATCACCATGATGAAATAGTGGAGAAGACTCAGTGGGCCAAATGGCCTAATTCTGCTCCATTATCTTAAGGTCTTATATTTAAAATGGACATTAATAGGTTTTTGATGAGTCAGGGCATCAAAGATTATGGGGAGAAAGGGGTTGAGAGAGGTAATAAATCAGCCATGATGGAATGGTGGAACAGACCTGATAGGGACCAAATGGCTTAGTCCTGCTCCTATATCATAGTCTTACGGTCTCAGCAAGGCATAAGCATAAGACAATCTTGAGCAATTCACGCACAAACGTGCAGGAGGAGCTCAGCTGGTCAGGCAGCATCTTTGGAGGGGAATAAATTGTCGAAATTTTGAGCCGAGACCCCAGAAGTTGCATAGCTGTTGCCTGCCCTGCAGAGTTCCTCCAGCATCTGCCGAATTTCTTATGCATTTTATGTGTGCTGCTCCAGTGCAGCCAGGGCCTGTTCTCTCGAAGACTGAATTCGTCGATGCCGTGTCCTCCAACTGGCACAAAGTAGCCTCCAGCACTTCACAGAAGGAAACCACATTTCATTCACTGATTTAATTTGTGATGGGCCTTGGGGAAAACCAACCCCAAGATCTGTGTGGAGCTGCCCAGGATACGTCTGTAACCCCGCAGTTCCTGAGCGACTGCTTTACCACAGCGCACTACTCAGTGTGGAGTTGGCCTGAGGTCACCCGTGCTGAGCTCTCCATGGAGACCAACAGGGCAACATCAGCATCTGCAGGCAGCTCGACTTTCAGATCAGTCAACCAGCTGGTTCGCCCACAGGTTAACCACGTACATTGACTGAAATTCACAGAGTAAGTCAGCTGCTGGGAGAGAAGTGCAGCTGTTACCCAATTTAATGAATTGAATTTAAAAGTTCACAGTTTCACATTTGCTTTTGGTGTGTGTGTGTGTGTGTGTGTGACTGAGTGAGTGATGTGTATGATATGTGTGGGTGTGAGATATATGTATCTGGATCACGATATATTTGTGTGGGTAGGTGTCTATGTGGGTATACAGGTGGGTGTCTGTGTGTGTAGGTGTGCCCGGATGTGCAGGTAGGTAAGTGTGTGTGTGAGTGATGTGTGTGTGTGCGTGTGCGTAAGATGTATGTATCTGGATCTCGATATATCTGTGTGGGTAGGTGGATAGGTGTCTATGTGGGTGTACAGGTGGGTGTCTGTGTGCGTAGGTGTGCCTGGATGTGTGTGTCTGTCTGTCTTTGTGGGTGCAGTGCATGTCTGTGACCTATGCCACCCTTATCTCCCATCCACACTAATCCCACTTGCCCACATTAGGACTTTATCCTTCTTTTCCCTGCCAGTGTTTTGTCTAAATGTCCCTTAAATGTAGCAATTATATCTGATTGCAGCACATTCCAGATATCAGTGACTCTCTGTTAAAAAACTTTCACCCTCAGCTCTCCTTTAAAGCTGAATCATACCCACAAGAGTTTCTGCAGATGCTGGAAATCCAGAGTAACACACACAAAATGCTGGAGCAGCTCGGCAGGTTAGACCGCACCTGTGGAGAGGAATAAAGACTTGACTTTTCATCAGGAATCCAGCAATTTGTGTATGAAACCCTTTAAAGTTCCTTCCTCTCACCTTAAACCTCCAGCTTTTTGTTTTTGATACACCTGCCATGAGAAAAAGATTTCAAATATTTACCTTAATACCACAACATGTTTTTACTTCAGGTTTTTACATTTTACATGGTAAAATATTGGGTTTTCCAGTGAATTTGTTGAGGTGAAAGGGAGCAGGTAAAATACAAACACAGCAGACCCTGGGCCTGGCCAAAAATCTTTAATTTTTATTTATTTATTGTGGTACAGCCCAGAACAGGCTCTTCCAGCCCTTTTGATCTATGCAGCCACCCAGCAATCCCCTGATTTAATCCTAGACTAATCATGGGATAATTTACAACGACCAATTAACCTACTAACCTGTAGGTCTTTGGATTTTGGGAGGAAACTGGAGCACTCGGAGGAAACCCCTGCGGTCTCAGGTTAAACCTACAGGCAGCGCCGGGAATTTAATCCAGGCTGCCGATACTGTAAAGCGTTGTGCTGACTGCTAAGCTACCATGCCTCTCCAAATCCTAACACCAGGAGTGGGGTTACCCATGTTTCAGATCCATCCCCGGCAGTACACTGGCCCGCATTTTCAACATTCAAGTTTACTGTATACAGTGAAGCATGCAGCGGAATGCATCCTTTGCGTTAACAACCAACACACCTGAGGCTATGCTGGGGGCAGCCCACAAGCATCGCCACACCTTCCAGCACCAACATGCAATACCCATAATGCTCAGCAAAACAACCTAGAACATAACAAACAACAACAGCACAACAAGCCCACTGCCCCCTCACACCCACGGACATTCCGGATAACAAACATGGCCCTGGTCATGTACCCCGGACCACCACCTCATGATCTGGACCAATGAGTGAACCATATGCCAAACTATCAGAACATCCAATCAGATGCCAGACTGTCAGAGTTTCACGGTAATCTTTCTCCGTCAGTGAATCGGAGTCATTACAGCCATGGTTGATAGATTTTGGACTAAAAGGAAACCAAAGATAAGAAGATGAAAGGGACTGTAAAAGCTGTAATCTGGAGCAAAAACAAATGCTGGAGGAGCTCAGCAGGTCAGGCAGCATCTCGGGTGGCCAATATTTCAGGGAGTAGAGCAAGGGTCTATGAGGGGGGCATTGCACAAGACTGAAATAAGATGCAGAAAGTTGTAAACCCTTTCAGCTCCATCGCTGGCATTATCCTCCCCAACATCCAGGACACCTTCAAGGAGGCAGCATCCATCACACACACCACCCAGAAAATGCCCTCTTCTCATTGCTACCTTCAGGGAAGAGGTACAGGAGTCTGAAGGCACACATTTAATGATTCAAGAATAGTTTCTTCCTCTCCGCCATCAGATTTCTGAATGGATATTGAACCCATGAACACCACCTTACTACTTTTCTTTTATCTTTTTGCTCTACTTATTTAATTCAACTTTCTAAATATGTGTTTGTATATGTATACACACATACTACTCATTGTAATTTAAAATCTTTATTATTATGTATTTCAATCACTGCTGTCACATAACAACAAATTTCACAACATATGCCAGTGATATTAAACCTGATTCTGATTTTGAAGGGTGAACCATGCTCCTACAGACTATGTAGATCTTGTGTCTTGCTGCAACGTCTATTATTACGTATCTTACATTATCTCAATAGTGTAGCTTTTCCAGAGCAAATTCACACAAGAATTATCCCAGGAATGAAAGGGTTAACCTGTGAGGAGCGGTGGATAGCTTTGGCCTGTACACGCTAGAGTTTAGAAAAATGAGGTGTATCTCACTGAAGTCAATTGAATGTTTGAAAATCCTAGGTAGAGCGGACATGGAGATGATGTTTCCCATGGTGGGCGGAGTCTAGGACCAGAGGGCACAGACTCAGAATAGAGGGAGGTCCATTTCGAACAGAGATGAGGAGGAATTACTTCAGCCAGAATCTGACTTCGTGATGGAAGGGAAGGCAAAGAATGCACTGAAGTTCAGTCACCATCCAGTGACACAGACTGAAGTTATTCTGAGGGACGTTGGGGTTGGACTGTGGAAGTGGTTGCTGGATTGTCCACCTTCAGAAATTCTTGGCACTCCAGCTGATTCCAATGGACTGGAGTGAGACTAATGTGCCTCCAGTGTTTATTCCAGTCAGAAGGGAATAAACAAGAAATTAATCTGACAAATTTCTTTAGCTAGAAGGTGGTGAATCTGTGGAATTCATTGGCACAGGCAGCTAAGGTGGCCATGTCATTGGGTATATTTGAAGCAGAGGTTGATAGGCTCTAAAGTTGTCAGAGGGCACGAAGAGAAGGCCGCAGAATGGGGTTGAGAGGAATAATAAATCAGCTATGACAATGGTGGAACAGACTTGATGGGCCAAATGGCCTAATTCTGCTCCTATGTCTTATGGTCTTGTTGTCCTTGCACCTAGCTGTGATGCCTACTAGTTATGTATCTTCCATTGTGTCTCAGTTGCAAATCAGTTTTATTTCTGGTGAAATCTTGAGCCTTACCTCATAGAAAAATGCAAGCACGGCCAATCCATCTGGTTTGGTAGAAGCTTCAGAGAAACTGCTGTATTTGTCCGAATTGTAATGAACAATGTGTAACTGGAAAACAAAATGTGAAGTAATGGTTTTAGTCCAGTAATGTCCAGGCTGTATGATAGCTTGGCATCTACAGTAGACTACACCAAGCCTGGTACAAAAGCAAAACATGATGAAACTCAAAGAAAAAATGTTGGAAATCTTCAGCAGATCAGGGAGCACGGAGAAAGGGACAGAATTAATGCTTCGGGTCGACAAACTTTCATCAGAAGAAGAACAAGTTTTGGAGGGAACCAGGTTTTAAGATGAAGAGAAATGGAGAGAGGAAAGAAAAGAACGACCACAAAGGAGTGCGAGACGCCATTAGAGGCTAAGTAACAAAAATGGTTCAGGTACAAGGCTAAGAAATGATGGAACAAGTAAAGAAACAAAGAGTGTACCAAGAGGTGATGCAAATGGGAACTGCAGATTCATTGGAATTGTGGACCTCAGCACTGAATCTAGACCTTAGCATCCTACCTGATATCATGAACAATGATTTCTCTAACTTCTGGTAATTTCTTTCTCCACCTCCTCTCTTTTTCCATCCCAATTCTGGCTCCCTCCTTATCCATTTGTTTCTTCTCACCTGCCCATGTCCTTCCTCTGGCGCCCCTCCACCTTCCCTTTCTCCCATGGTCCACTGTCCTCTCCTATCAGATTCCTTATTCATCATCTCTTTACCTCTTCTTCCTAGCCCATTTCATCCTCTCTGGCCTATCCATCTATCTTCCCCTTCACCTGGTCTCACCTATCATTGCCATCTTGTTCTCCTTCACCCCCCCCCCCATCTCTTATTCTGGTTTCTCCCCTTTCCTTTCCAGTCCTGATAAGGTTTTTCTGCCCAAAACATTGACTGTTTATTGCTCTCCACAGATGCTTGCTCGACCCACAGAGATCCTTGAGAATTTTGTGTGTGTTTCTATGGAAAGCCTTGTGGTGTCTAGTCAAGGTGCAATGCCTTGAGCTTAAAGTAAGCTTCAGTAAAAGAAATAATCAGTAAACATCCCCTCATCTGACTCTACGACAGAAGGGAGGTCAAAGAATGCACTTCAATCCAGTTCACCGTCCAACGATGCAGACTGAAGCAATTCTGAGGAGCAATGGGGAGCAGAGCATGGAAGTGGTTGTAGGATTGTCCACCTTTGGAAATTTTTTGGCACTCCAGCTGATTCCAATGGACTGGAGTGAGACTAATGTGCCTCCAGTGTTTATTCAAGTCAGAAGGGAATAAACAAGAAGTTAATCTGACAAATTTCTTTAGCTAGAAGGTGGAGAACCTGTGGAGTTCATTGCCAAAAAGAGCCGTGAAAGCCAAGTAATTGAGTAAGTTTACAGTGGAGGTTGATAGGTTCTTGATTAGTAAGGGTGTTCCAAAGTTAGGTGCAAAATAAATCAGCCATGATCAATGGGCCGAATGGCCTAATTCTGCTCCTTTGTCTTCTGGTCAGAAGTGTGAGAAAAGTTAGAATCCAATATAAAAGTGAAGACAGAAGACAGAGTCCGTGCCTGAGCAGAGGAGATCACATTTCAAGCAATGAGTACGGTATATAAAAATACAATTTAATCATTGTTTGATGAAGGGTCTTTGCCCAAAATGTCGACTGTTCACTCTTTTCCAGAGATGTTGCCCAACCTCCTGAGTTCCCTCCAGTATCTTGTGAGTGTTGCTTTGGATTTCCAGCATCTGCAGGCTTCCTCCAGTTTTTAATCATTGTTTTGCCTGGGAAGAGTGCCTGAGGTTCTGGACAGTTGCTCTGAGCCCTATAAACGAGCTTGAGCCAAGGCTTACTTTGACCTCGGTGGCCTGGGACAGTCAAGGCACTGTGACGGACCAGGGGTGTGAACACTAAAGCTTCAGGATTAAGAAGGCCACTGCCTCCTCTCACAGGAAACTTGGGTGACATCTGGAAGCATCACCAGTGGAACTGATCCTTGGCACTGTATCAAGGAAAGGAGTGAAGAGACTTAAAATGAAAGGTGTGGACAATGTAACAAGGAATATGGAATAAGGAACAAGGAAAGGGAAGCAAGATGTTTCAAGATACATCGACGTGACAGCCAACAGATGACAATCAACAACAGAGCAGGCATCACTCCCTGTGGCACACCATTAGCCATTCAGAGGAAACCATCTACTTTCCACTGTCTTCTCCTTCGAGGCCAGTATTACATCTTCATCCTGAATGCCAGTCTTTGTCTTTTTCCTTTCTTTCAACAGATTCCGAAAGAACACACTTGTAGAGGAAAGTACTCACGCAAGACCCGATCTGCCCTGACCCTCCTCACTGGAGGGTCTGCACATCCAAGGGATTCAGTCAGATGTACTTCATTGTGCCTGCTGTCACAAATATATCCTCTCTGTAGATAGGACCTTTCCGTTTGGAGTGAAGGGTGAGGGATGACTTGATAGAGGTGTATAAAGTTGTAAGAGGCATTGATGGAGTGGACAGTCAGAGACTTCTACCCAGGGCGAAAATGACCAAAACGAGGAGGCCTAATTTTAAGGTGATTTTAAGGAGCGATGTCAAAGATAAGTTTTTTACATAAGAAGTGGTGAGTGCGTGGAACGTCCTGCCTGGGGTGGTGGTCGAGGCAGGTGCATTACGGGTATTTAAGAGACTCTTAGATAGGGACATGGATGATAGAAAAATGGAGGGCTACGTTGGTGGGAAGAGTTTGATTGATCTTTGAGTAGGTTAAAATGTTGGCACAACATCATGGGCCAAAGAGCCTGAACTATTCTGTGTTTTGAGGATTCTGCACAAACCCATGTCTACAGATCAGTCCTCATGAAGGATCTGGGTTGGAAACCTGAACTCTATTCGTTTCCATAGATGCTGCCGGACTTATTGAGTTCCTCCAGAATTTTCAAATTTCAAAGTCCAATGTAAATTTATTATCCAAGTACTGATATGTTACTTTATACAAGCCAAGGATTCATTTTCTTGCAGGCATTCACAGTAAAAACGAAGAAACACAATAGAGTCAATGAAAAACCATATTTAATCTGGGGTGCTGATATAACCTGCAACACCCCAGGGTTGCAAAATGCACTGGTTTGTATTAAAGGGACATTGCAATCAGTTTTTGCTTTAGAGATACAAGCCCTTCTGGACCAACAGGCCCAGGCCACCCACTTATGACCAATTAACCTACCTACCGGTACATCTTCGGACTGTGGGAGGAAATCGGACCACCCGGAGGAAACCCACACAGTCACAGGGAGAACGTACAAACTCCTTCCAGACAGCAGTGGGAACTGAATTTGCGCTGTAATCGTATTGTGCTAACGACTTTACTACTGTGCTGCATTTCTGCAAACAACAGCCTAACAGGAACCTGAAACAAAACTTATCGGATTCCATCAACTTTCCTTATTGTCTCGGTATAATCGAAAGGTATTTTACTATTATACCTCTGCCACATATCGTATGCCATCAATCGTGTGCTCAGAGCCGCTACTCTCCAGATCGAGTCCACCCCAGTGGAAGTGCATCTGAACAGCCGTGTAGCGGTCCTCCAGCCCTTTGCTGATGGACATAGAGGGAGGCAAATTTATCGCAACTGTGAAAGCAAATTGCATGAGATTACTGGCTAATACATGCATTTCTCGTCTAAGTATTTTATGAATGGAGGGTGTATCTTATGAGAATAGGTTGAGTAAATTTGCCCTTTCCTCCTTGGATGATGGAGGATGATGGAGGATGAGAGGGGACCTGATAGAGATGTATAAGATGATGGGGAGCATTGATCGTGTGGATAGTCAGAGGCTTTTTCCCAGGGCTGAAGTGGCTAACATGAGGGGGCACAGTTTTAAGATGCTTGGAAGTAGGTACCGAGGGGATGTCAGGGGTAAGTTTTTCACACAGAGAGTGGTGGGTGTGTGAAATGCACTGCTGGCGACGGTGGTGGAAGTGGATATCAACAGGGTCTTTTAAGAGCCTCTTAGATAGATACATGGAACTTAGGAAAGAAGAGGGCTATGCAGTAGGGAAATTCTAGGCAGTCTCTAGAGTAGGTTACATGGTCGGCACAACATTGTGGGCCGAAGGGCCTGTAATGTGCTGTAGATTTCTATGTTCTATGAATGCTCTGCATATGAACATGTCTGTTTATATGTGTACTGTATGTGTGTGTTTTTGTGTGTGGGTATATATGTCTATGTATAAATGTGTATGTGTACTGCATGTGTGTATAAGAATGTAAGTGAGTACTTCTGTTAATTTATGTGTGTATATATAATTGTGTGTTTAAGTGTCTGTATGGTGTGTGTCCCGGTGTGTTATGTATATATAATTGTGTGTTAAAGTGTCCGTGTGGTGTCTCAGTGTGTTATGCATGCATATGTGTATGTGTGTACCTGTGCGTCTCTGTGCTTGTGTAACTGTGCATCTGTGCGTGTGCATGCAGCTGCACGTGTAAGTTTGTGTACACGTGTGGTATACATGCATATGCATGTCTGTGTGATATACGTATGCATGACAGTGCAATACATATCTTAATATCTGGAAACAAGCACTCTTACACAGTAATATATACATCACTGAAACAATCTAATCAAGCCCATTCATCATATTCCTTATAGTTTCTATATGAATTTGACCAAAATCTTCTCTGGTGCCATGTCACTTCCAACTATTATCTCCCACCATTTTACATTTACACTCTCACCTGGATATTACCTGCTGGCTCCTGCAATACCCCTCCCCACATCTGTACTGGCTTCTGCCTCCTGTCTTTCCAGTCCTGATGAAGAGTCTCAACTTGGAAGGTTGACTGTTCATTTCCCTCCATAGATATTGCCTGACCTGAGATCCTCCAGACTTTTGTGTGTGTGTGTTGCTCTGGTTTCCACAATTTGCAGAAACCCTTGTGTTTGTAATCAAACTTACTCTGTCTTTCTCAACTTTTGACCTGGCTTCCCATGCCATCCGCCTTCTGATCCCAGCACTCTCCAGTGGAGTGAAACCTAACTCCATAAAACATAGGAGTAGAATTAGGCCATTTGGTCAAGGCTGATTTAATATCCCTCTCAACCCCATTCTCCTGCCTCCCCCACCCCCTCCCTGTAATCTTTGACACCCTGACTAATCAAGAACCTATCAACTTCCATTTTAAATATACCCAATGACTTGGCCTCCACAGCTGTCTGTGGCAATGAATTCCACAGATTCACTACCCTCTGCCCAAAAAAAACCCCTCCTAATCTCTGTTCTAAAAGAATGTCTTGTATTCTGTGGCTGTGCCCTCTGGTCCTAGACTCCCCCACAAAAGGAATCCACATCCACTCTATGCCTTTCAATATTTGATAGGTTTCAAAGAGATCCCTCCTGATTCTTCTAAACTCCAACAAGTACAGGCCGAGAGCCATCAAACGCTCTTCATACATTAACCCTTTCATTCCTGGGACCATTCTAGTGAACCTGCCCTGGATCTTTACCGGCGCCAGTGCATCACTTCTTAGATAAAGGGCCCAAAACTGCTCACAATACTCATACCTCAGTTCCTCTCTATTTCCTCTCTATTCCTTGGAGCTGTCATAAGTAATAGCTCCTCTTCCTACACTAGATAGATAGATAGATAGATACTTTATTCATCCCCAAGGGGAAATTCAACATTTTTCCAGTGTCCCATACACTTATTGTAGCAAAACTAATTACATAAGTATTTAACTCAATATAAATATGATATGCATCTAAAATCACCCTCCCAAAAAGCTTTAATAAATAGCTTTTAAAAAGTTCTTAAATAGTTACTAAAGTGCATTGAGTGGTAACTTAAGCTCAGTCCTAACCCCGGCACTTTAACATGTCTTGCCCCAGTGGTTGAATTGTAGAGCCGAATGGCGTTGGGGAGTAATGATCTCTTCATCCTGTCTGAGGAGCATTGCATTGACAGCAACCTGCCGCTGAAGCTGCTTCTCTGTCTCTGGATGGTGCTGTGCAGAGGATGTTCAGGGTTTTCCATGATTGATCGTAGCCTACTCAGCGCCCTCCGCTCTGCCACTGATGTCATACTCTCCAGTTCTATGCCCACGACAGAGCCCGCCTTCCTTACCAGCTTATTAAGGCATGAGGCGTCCCTCTTCTTAATGCTGCCTCCCCAGCACGCCACCACAAAGAAGAGGGTGCTCTCCACAACTGACCAATAGAACATCTTCAGCATCTCACTACAAACATTGAATGACGCCAGCCTTCTGAGGAAGTACAGTCGACTCTGTGCTTTCCTGCACAGGGCATCTGTGTTGGCAGTCCAGTCTAGCTTCTCGTCTAACTGCACTCCCAGATACTTGTATGTCTTAACCTGCTCCACACATTCTCCATTAATGATCACTGGCTCCATATGAGGCCGAGGTCTCCTAAAGTCCACCACCATCTCCTTGGTCTTGGTGATATTGAGACGCAGGCAGTTTGAGTTGCACCATATCACAAAGTCCTCTATCAGTTTCCTATACTCTTCCTCCTGACCATTCCTGACACACCCCACTACGGCCGTGTCATCAGCGAACTTCTGCACATGGCAGGACTCCGAGTTATATTGGAAGTCTGATGTGTACAGGGTGAACAGGACCGGAGAGAGCACGGTTCCCTGCGGCGCTCCTGTGCTGCTGACCACCGTGTCAGACCTACAGTCTCCCAACCGCACATACTGAGGTCTGTCTGTCAAGTAGTAGCATTGTTACCATGGTGTTTCCCAAGGATATATCCCCGGCCTCTTCCTGCTTCTCACACACAAAACCTGCAAGAAGTTGAACCTCAAGATGGTATGGTCATGTGAGTGTATTTTCATAATAAATGTACTTTGAACTTCAGCCCAGCTTGTCCATGACAACCAAGCTGATCACCTAACTTAGTTCCACTTCTTTTGCCCATGTCCCTCTGAACCTGGGGTCCATGAACCCCTTGTTTAATGGGTTTGGTCCATGGCGTAGAAAGAGGTTGGGAACCCCTGGTCTAAACCTTTCCTATGCATATACTTAGAAACAGAGAAAACCTACAGCACAATACAGGCCCTTCGGCCCACAAATCTGCGTCAAATATGTCTTTACCTTAGAAATTACCTGGAGTTACCCATACCCCTCTGTTTTTCTGAGCTCCATATATCTATCCAGGAGTCTCTTAAAAGACCCTAACGTATCCATCTCCACCACTGTCACCGGCAGCCCATTTCACGGACTGACCCCTGATATCTTCTCTGTACTGACTTCCAAGCACCTTAAAACTGTGCTCTCTCATGCTAGCCATTTCCGCCCTGACTATCCACGTGATCAATGCCTCTCATCATCTTGTACACCTATACTTATCCAATTATCTTTTAAATGGTAATATTGTACATGGCTACTAGAAAGCAAATGAAAAGGGATAGATTATATAGAATTATCGGACTGAATTAGACCATAAAACATAGGAGCAGGATTAGGCCATTCGGCCCATCGAGTCAGTTCTCTCATTCCATCATGGCTGATTTATTATCCCTCTCAACCCCATTTTCCTGCCTTCTCCCCATAACATTTGATACCATTACTAATGAAGAACCTATCAACTTCTGCTTTAAATACACCCAATGACTTGGCCTCCACAGCCGCCTGTGGCAATGAATTCCACAAATTATACAAATACATTTTATAAGACATTTAATTTTATTGTTACAGTGTAGAGCAAAAGAATGACAGACCTGAATGACCATTATTTAACACCAGGAACATTCCTTCGAGGGGACCGTCGTATCCGCCTAACTCTAGCTCGGGCAGGGTGGGATTGTACAGGACCTTCTTCCTCTGAATGTCAATGGGAGACTGGTGCTTGCCAGCACACACTGGATATTTTGAACTCCAATGAGCTTCATTTAAGTCTCCTTCTGGGAAAAAGCAATGAATAACAGACACAAGAAATTAACAAAAAACATCCCCCGTTAAATTTATCAATTGCACGGTGCAGGTAGTCTGAGTTTTGTACTACCACAAACATTCAGTCAGAGGCCAGATTATTAGATACACCCCTGTACCTAATAAATTGGCCACAGTCATACAGAATTCTGCATAAACTCAGCAGATCAGACATGGAAAGGAATAAACAGTCAACGTTTCGGGCCAAGAATCTTTTCCAGGACACTGGGCCACTGAGTGTATATTCTGCAAGATTAAACAAGAAAGAAAACAATTACAAAAATAAAATTAAATGATCATTGAAAATTGGTTCATTATTTTCTCAGGTACTGAGGTATACTGTAGTGAAAACCATTGTTTTCTATACTATCCATGCAGATTCTTTCACATCAGTACTTCTACAGTATCGCTTTTATAATATTGCCACTTGAAAAAGAGAAGGCAAGTATTTTTGTATTAAATCACGTGAGATAAATATGTTAGTTACCTTGGTAGGTCCAGTGTTCTTTATTACCAATAGCTGACCGGGCACAAAGCAGAATAAAAACTCTGGAAGCAAACTTTTCCAGATACAAATATCCCATGTTTGTGAACAGAGATGCTAGTTTGTTCTTGCTATTGAAGTCAGTCACACAGACTGTGACTGTAAGGAACTCGCAGCTCTTGACAACGCAGAGTACAGAACAATACTGATGCTCCAATTAAAATTCACAGCGCGTCCCCTGGGTGTGGCGAATCATTTCAGCGGACTGTCCGACCTACTGATAAAATAGTTGCTGAAGGAAAACAGCGCTGGCAGTGAGAATGGTCCTCCCAGTCAGATCTGACCACTCCCACAGCACAATAACTCTGGTGAGTAAGAAGCAGTTGTTCACCCTTTTGCAGACTGTGGGTTTGCAAGGATGGTGTAGAGGGAAGTACAGGGGTCTGTATCACAGTTTGTCTGAGCAGCCATGTGACAGAGGACTCAATGATCTACAGGCTGTTTTCAGGAACATACACGGAGATTGTCATCAATGTTTCTGGAAGCAATGTCCCCTCTAATTTGTAGTGACCAGTGTGCGCAAAAATCTTGTGCTGTGCAATTTTTTTGCCCAGTGACATGTGTGCACTGAATTTTTAAGTGGAAGGAAACCTGAAGCTATTGTAACAATAATAAACTACCAGGTGCAGTTTATTGTTCATTGTTTAAAAGAAATAAAATAACTTTCAATAAGAACTTTGATCTCCTCTGGGTTTGATCATTTTTGCTCTTGTTCGTCTGCACCCACACAGAACATTCGTAGCAGGCCGGTAGTGGGTAGTGAAGGACTTTCTTGCTGGAGCTTTTGCACACCGTCCATGTGTGATTTGCTTGCTAAATGACTCTTTAAAAACCAAGTTTCCAAATATCACACCACTTCTTCCAACCTACAAATTCTCCAAAATTTTGCATTGCAGCAGTACACACAGGTGACACCAGTTTCTGTTCTGTACCGAAATATTTCTCATAGCTGCACGTTCCTGACCTCACGAGCTTTCAGTGAGGCAATTTCTACTGTTTCATTGACCCATTCCGCTTTAAAAGAACGAGCAGTTCTTTTGTGCTTCACACCCTTTGCTTCTTTGGAATTCGACATAGCGAATCACTAACTTCTTCAATAAAAACAGTACAAGCAAGCTAGTTCTAAAATCTGCAGACAAATCATGTCCTAATCCACATCGTCAACACCATTGTATCAGAAACAGGAAAAGGAAATGTAATTGTGTATGATCGTGAAATATACTTAACATTGAAATATACTTAACGAGGTAGAGGTGACAACGTTTTGTGTGCAGTTTAAATTCTTTTGTGCGCTTGTAGCAAAAGATGTCTGTGCACGCACCTAAGAGGGAACATCGCTTGGAAGATCATCAACTCAGTAAAAGACACCCTTTGGTGTGACCGGACATCAAGATGTCCATGGAGGAAGGCTGCTGACTAGCACTCTCCAGGCTGCAGGAGTACATGCTGAAGGACACACTGAAAATCCATACAAACATTGTAACATGGTAATGGAGTAGCTCAGTAAAGGATTCTTCCACTACTGGACAGAGAGGGACCGGATTGCATGAGGAAACCCCTAAGTTGTTGCAGTTGTGTACCAGCCCAATGCCATATGAGTAGCAGTGGTTATGTTGGTTCTAAACACACAAGATGTTGGAGGAACTCAGCAGGTTAGGCAGCATCTATGGAGGAGAATAAACAGTCAATGTTTTGGGCCGAGACCCTTCAACAGAACTGGAGAGGAAATGGGAAGGAGCTGGCAGGAGATAGGTGAGGGGGAAGGTGGGTGGGTAGGGGAGAAATTGTGACGTGAGAACCTGGGAAGTGATAGGCGGTAGAGATAAAGGGCTGGAATCTGATAGGAGAGGGCAGTGGGAAAAAGGGAAGGAGAGGGGCACCAGAAGGAGGCAATAAGCAGGCGATAACCATCTGGGGAAAAGAGAAAGGGAGGGGGAAAGTTAGAGAAATCAATGTTCATGCCATCAGGTTGAAGGCTACCCAGATGGAATATGAGGTGTTGCTCCTCCAACCTCATCGTGACAGTCGAGGAGGCCATGGACTGACATGTTGGAATGGGAATGAGGAATGGAATTAAAATGGTTGGGCACCGACGGACAGAGCAAAGGTGCTCGACAAAGCGGTCTCCCAATCTACATCGGGTTTCATCGCTGTATGGGAGGCCACATCAGGAGCACCAGAGACTGTAGATGAGCCAGACAGACATGGAAGTGAAGAATTGCGGAAGTGTGGGTAGGGTTAGTCAGTTGTGGGCAAACTGTGCTGGCAATGGAAGTATGGTGACTTTTCTAGCCGACTCACATTCTCAGTGCATTTACTCTGCTATTTAAGAACGTTATCAATTTTTGCTCTTCTTCCTAAATTCAAAGAAAGTATCTAGCCAAACAAATCACTTCATAAGGGCAATGACATACCCTGGGAATCAGTCTGTAGTTATTTTTTATTTATTTAAAGATACTGCGCAGAACAGGCCCTTCCAGCCCAACGAGCCGCATCGCCCAGCAACCCACCTATATAAACCTAACCTAATCACGGGACAATTTACAATGACCAATTCATTACTAACCGGTATGTCATTGGACTGTGGGAGGAAACCACCACCCCCCCACCCCCAGTTAACAGGGAGAATGTGCAAACTACTTATGGATGGCACTGGAGTTGAACTCTGAAACACCACAAGCTGTAGGAGCATTGCACTAACCGCGGTGCCCGTAGCATCTGGCAATCATTGATTAGGCAAGTATATCTTCCCTAGGTATAAAGCATATGCTGCATAATTTTCATACAGATAGACTTTCAATTGTTGTCTCAAGGATCCAAATCATTGCAATAGATTTATTTACTCTTATGCATTGGTAATACAAATTGTAACACAATTTGCTTTCCGAATTGCTTGCTAAACCAAGGAATAAAAGGGTCTTTTCTGATGGGCTGCCGGTGACTCGTGGTGTTCTGCGGGGGTCGGTGTTGGGACCACTTCTTTTTATGCTGTATATCAATGATTCAGATGATGGAACAGATGGCTTTGTTGCCAAGTTTGCAGATGATACAAAGATTGGTGGAGGGGCAAGTAGCAACAGGTAGGATGCAGAAGACGGTTTGAAAGAATGGGCATGAAAGTGGCAAATGCAATACAGAGATGGAAAATGCATGGTCAAGCACTTTGGTAGTAGAAATAAATGTGCAGATTATTTTCTAAACAGAGAAAATCCAGGAATCTGAGGTGCAGAGGGACTTGGGAGTTAACTTACAGGTTGAGTTGGTGGTGAGGAAGGCAAATGCCATTTAGCATTCATTTCAAGAGGTCTAGAATACAAGACCAAGGATGTGATGCTGAGGCATTATAAGGCACTGGTGAGGCCTCACCTTGAGTATTGTGACAGTTTTTCGGCCGCTCCTCTTAGAAAAGATCTGCTGGCTTTGGAGAGGGTGCAGAGGAGGTTCACAAGGATGATTCCAGGAATGAAAGGGTTATCTTATGAAGAACGTTTGATGGCTCTGGGTCTGTACTCACTGGAATTTAGAACAATAAGGGGGGGGATCTCATTGAAACCTTTCGAGTGTTGAAAGGCTTAGACAGAGTAGATGTGGAAATGATGTTTTGCTTGGTGGGAGAGTCTAAGACAAGAGGGCACAGCCTCAGGATAGAAGGGCACCCTTTCAAAGCTTTTAGACAAAAGGTGGTGAATTTGTGGAATTTGTTGCCACATGCACCTGTGGAGGCCAGGTTTTTGGGTGTATTTAAGACAGAGATTGATAGGTTCTCAATTGGACATGGCAGGGGAGAAGGCTGGGGTTAAGGAGGATTAAAAAAAAGGATCAGCCATGATTGGATAGTGGAGCAGACTCAATGGGCCAGAAGGCCTTATTCTGCTCCTATGTCTTATGATCTTATGTTCTAAACCTGAATTTTAGATCACATGCTTCATATGCCAGCTCCACTCTCCAGTGCACAAAAAGTATGTTCTGACCATTACACTATCCTCTAGCCCACAGACACGTAAGTGACCCAGTTATTAGACAAAAGACATAGGAGCAGAATTAGGCCATTCAATCCTAGCTGATTTATTAACCCTCTCAACCCTCTCCCTGCAACCTTCCTAATCAAGAACCTATTAATCTCCACTTTAAGTATACCCAATGACTTGACCTCCACAATGGCAATGAGTTCTACAGATTCACCACGCCCAGCTAAAGAATACTTCCTGCATATCCTTCTGTCATTTAAATAATTCTCAATCATTCTCATCATGTCCTAATTTTGTATAATAATTTCTATATGGACTGCATTTATATTCTCTTGAGTTTTAACATATGAAAGGTTCATTGTAAGGGCACTGTAGGTCTCTATAGAGGACGTTCATTTAATTCAACAGTGAAAGCTGCGAACCAAAATCATTCAATCCATTTTGTCTGTCCATTCTGATCTGTTTTTTGCTAAACAAAATCAATATCAGTTTTCATTGTTGGGAGGAGTACTTGCTTCAGATTTCAAACAAGCTGTAATGATCAGTAACAGTAAAATTCCAGCCCAGAGAAAATGAACTTGATGAAGGACATTCAAGTTCAGGTTTATTGCCATCTGACTGTATATGTAATCAACCGAACGAAACAACGTTCCTCCAGACAATGATGCACCCAGAAAATGTATTACACTTAGCACATAAAACAGAACATAACCACAAATAAGTTAATGAAATATAATTCAAAGTGCATGTAGCTGTAATAAGTATAGCAAACAGTTCGCTATCCCAGTGACGAGACCTCGGTGGTGGCAGGGTCTCACAGCCCGAGGGAGAAGCTGTTCCCCAGCCTGGTAGTCCCAGTCCTGATGCTCCTGTACCTTCTTCCTGACGGCAGGGGGTCAGAGAGATTGTGGGATGGGTGGTAGGGATCCTCAACAAAGCCCTTTGTCTGCAACACTCCCAGTAAATGTCACAAATGGGGGAAGGGATGATCACCTTGGCGGTTTTTACTATCTTTTGTAAGGTCTCCAGAGCAGAGCCATGAATTACAAGTCTAAACTTGTTTGGTGAATCCGCATGAAGGTTCAATGATGTACTGTCAGTTGTAGGTGGATATGTATTGAAGTGGGGCATCTCACACATCAGATGAAGGTTTTCTGTTGTTCTCATTTATAGCAGCTATTCCAGATTAACAATGACACCAAGCATATACACAGCGGCAATTTTATTAGTTACTCCTGCTCAATAATGCAAACACCTAATCAGCCCTGCGTGTGGCAGCAACTCAAAGGTTCAAAAGTATATTTTATTATCAAAGTATGTACAACTCTGAGATTTCCCTTCTCCAGATAGCCGTAAAGAACAGAAAAGATGGAAGCCATTGAGAACCCCCTCCCACATGAAAAAGTAAAAGAGACAAAACTGACAAACCCAAACCTCCCAAACCCCTCCCTCGCACAAAAACTTAACAGATTGCCTACCTAGACACGGCAACTAAAATATCCAACCCCTAACCCCCACACCACAACCTCTCCCTCGCACAAAAACTTAACAGATTGCCTACCTAGACACGGCAACTAAAATATCCAACCCCTAACCCCCACACCACAACCTCTCCCTCGCACAAAAACTTAACAGATTGCCTACCTAGACACGGCAACTAAAATATCCAACCCCTAACCCCCACCCGCAACCTCTCCCTCGCACAAAAACTTAACAGATCGCCTACCTAGACACGGCAACTAAAATATCCAACCCCTAACCCCCACACCACAACCTCTCCCTCACATAACAACTAACAGATTCCCCATCCAGACACAACAGCTAGAACATCCAACCCCTAACCCCCACCCCGCAACATTGAGGAAATCTTCAAAAGGTGATGGATCAAAAAGACAGCATCCATCACAAAAGAGCCTGAAGACTCACACAATGTTTCAGGAACAGCTTTGCCATCACATTTCTGAATGGACAATGAACCCATGAACACTAGTTTGCTCTCTTTTTGCACTACTGTTTTTAATATATATTTTTCCTATAGTAATTTTTTATGCATTGCACTGTTCTGCAGCCGCAAATCAACATACTTTATGAAATTTGTCACTGATAGTAAACCTGATTCTGATTCCACTAAAGGCCTTTCATGATATGTGATCCTCTGGATCTGTTATCAGCCACATGATACCCTGCCAGCGAATATTTGGCTTCCATGACATCTTCTTGCAATCTGAGAGCACGTTTATATTTAGCCTGCTCCTCAAAGGAGAAGATCACCAATAACACAGAGCCTGGAACAGGCCACTCGGCCCACAATGTTGTGCTGAACCAGCTGAACAGCAAATTAAAAACACTAAAACACAAATCTCTCCTACCTACACAATGTCTATATCCCTTCATCTTTTTTACATCCACGTGCCCATCCAAACATCTCTTAAAAGCCTCTGATGCATTTGCCTCTGCCAGCACACCAGGCAGCACATTCCAGGCATCCACCCCTCTCTGAGTAAAAAATTCCTCACATTCCTCTTGAACCTACGCCCTCCCCTACCTTCAATGCATACCCTCTGGAACTAGACATTTCAACCCTGGGAAACAGATACCCCCTGCCTACTCTGTCTATGCCTCTCATAGTTTTATAGACCTCTATCAGATCTCCCCTCGGCCTCTGACACTTCAGTGAAAACAACCCAAGTTCATCCAGCCTCTCGTGATGGCAGCATCCTGGTAAACCCCTTCTGCAGCTTCCAATGGGGGGATGTCCAGAACTGTATGCAATACTCCAGACATGTGGCCTAACCAATGTCCTATAAAGCTGCAACATAATGCCTTGACTTTTGAACTCAATGCCTCGACTACGAAAAGCAAGCATTCCACAAGCGTTCTTAACAAAAGGCTCCAGAGTTACAGAGAACGGTGTGTAAAACAAGAAAAAACAGTGAGCAGTAGATCTGCGGGCAAAAACGCCTTGTTAATGAGAGAGGTCAGGGGGGAATGGCCAGACTCTTCCAAGCTGACAGGACGGCAACAGTAACTCAAATAACCACTGTTACGTATCCAGTAACTGGATAACTTACCAGCAAAGATAGAGAGGTCTGTTGAAGTCTGATGTCACTATTTTCAAACATTTTTATTTATAAAGGGGCACAAAAGTAAGGTTAATACGAACATTCAGATAATGCACATCACCAATACGCAATCTAAAACCCGGATATAGTCATAATCATCATTAATCTCGGCTGTTGTCTAGGGGATAATATTTTTCTGTCCATTGGAAATCTAAAGAGTCATTCAAAAGTCTTTCGAGGAATTGTTGGGGTTTCACGTGTCTTAGAGGGATCGGTGAGAACGAAAAGAAGACTTGCCCGTATCTTTTTGACCACTCCGTTAAAATCAGGGGGGCGTTGGTCTCCCCGTTGTTAGTTCGAAGTCCTTCTCGGTAGTATCAGCCACCCGCTCCCCAGGCAAAGGAGTTAGGAGCACACGTGGCGTTGAGTGGCTTCCAGCTCTCCCGGGAGCATTGAGCGAGCAAGTTCCTCTGGTGAATCGCTAGGGTACTGCCTCCTGCAGTCCGCTTTTATCTTTACTTGCAGAGTTGTAGCTGTCCATCAAAGTAGGGGGATGCAATCTCCACCCCCACATGGCCCGAGGGTGTTCAGGTTCATGATAGTTGTCACGTAGCCGGGACTTGCACGTGACACAGGTGCCACTAAGAACAAATGGTCAAAACCGTTGCATTGTCTCTCACTTCCAAGTCCCGAATTAATAGCGATCTTGCGATTCTCCGGAAGGAGGGGGCTGCTCCCGCTCCTTCGGCCCCTCAGAGCTGTGGTACCTTCATAACACCACACATTACAACAGTAGTGAGCAGAAGAGCATCTCTGAATGCACAGCACGTCAGACCTTGAAATGGATGGGCTACAGCAGCAGAAGACCATGAACGTGTGTTCACTGGCCACTTTATTAGATACAGGTAGTTCATAATAAGGTGGCCGCTGAGTGTAGTTTCAGTGTTATGGTTTTTGACCAAGATTTTTTCCTACTCTTGCTTGCCAAGAGTGATGTACAGCCACTTAAACATTCCAATATTCTTACTAAGATCATTCAGCCCATCAGATCTGTGCTGGATCTCAGAAAAAGCTGATTAATCCCATTTCTCAACACCCCTTTAGTTCCTTGCAACTTACTTCCCCTCACTTGTCCATTATTCACCCCGATCTACACCTACACTGGGAATAATCTACAGTCGCCAATTAACCAGTGCATCATTGAGATCTTTGGGATGAGGAAACAGAGGCATCCAGAAGAAATATTTGCTCTCACGAAGTGACCAGAGGTCAGTGTCAAATCCAGATCCTGATCTATAGGTCTATAAAAGAGACCCAAATCTCCAATTCAGGTTAATTAATTTATCACCTGTATGTACATCAAATCATACACTAAAATACATAGTCTTGCTTCAACAATCAACACAATTGAAGGATGTGCTGGGGGCAGCCTGGAAGTGTCAGCACTCATCCTGGCACCTCTCTACAGCTAGAACAAAAAGATCAATCAATTCCAGAAATTAATCAATAAATGTTGAAGTCGAGTTTATCATCATATAGACGAATACATCTGTGCTCAGGGTGCCATGAAAATCTTACTTACAGCAGCTTTATAGACACATAGTAGTATTTACAATAAATTTCAATTTTAACAAAAAAGAACACAATTAGACTTCAAGAAAATTGACATGCTGATATACTAATAAACCTTGCAATCGCAAACATCAGTGGGCTTTCTAACTATGCATTCTGAGGGTGATTTCTCCTTGGACTCAGTTGTTGAAGGTTCAGAGCCCAGAGATTTGCAGATGGAATTAATTAGTATGAGTTCATCTCAACCAGGCAGCACTAGGGGGCGCTGTTGTTGCAGAAGGAGGAAGTTAGCCAGGGTTCCCAGCCCTAAACACTAAACAGCCCGGTGTCCCTGTGCAGATTCACAGATTGTCTGTTCTCTTCTCTTCATGGTCTGTCTGATAGCTTGTTAAACAAGAAGGTGATTGGGTCTGATCATTGTGACTGACTAAAACCGAGCCGTGCAGAAGATGGGATATAAAATTCTTTATACACACAGCTAATAGAAGAAGCATTCATATATTGTTTTTCTAGGGTCAGAAAACCATAAAGTCAAAGCACTTTAGGCTATATGTACACTACTGAGCAAATATATGACTAGGGTGCTCTTAGGTACATATTTGTAGCTAGTGTGCTTAAGACTTTTGCACAGTACTGTAGTAGTAATTTTATGTATTGCACTGTACTGCTGCCAGAAAAAAGAAACAAATTTCATGATAGATATGAGTGATGATAAACATGATTCTGATATGGGTCTCTGTTGTGGTCTGAGAGCAGGAAGGGAACAGAGAGAGGGGAACCATGTGTGGTGAACTACATATACCTGTCTGGACACACCCCCTGCTGACTGCTCCTGTGGCTCCTCCCACAGACCCCAGTATAAAGGCGATCGGAGGCACTGCTCCTCCCTCAGTCTCCAGGATGTTGTGTGGTGGTCGCTTGCTGCTTGTGCTTTCTTCCAGCCAATAAAAGCCTACCTTAACCCACATCTCAGAGTAATTGATGGTGCATCACCATGGTTGGGGAAAGGGGAAGAGAGTGGGGAGGGAGCGGGAAGCATCAGAGAGATATTCTCAAATGATCAATAAATCAATTGTTTGGAATCAAATTACTTTTCCTGGTGTCTCAGGGCTGGGTGCATCTGCACACACCTGCATCCCTTCTCTGCCACCTGTCCCACTGCTCTCCTGTGGCACTCCACCCTCGCCATTCTCGACATCCTTCGCTCCCGCCAGAGTTACAAACTCGCTCCCTGCTCCACATCCACAAAAATAGTACTGTGCAAAAGTCAAGCACACTAGCTTTATACTGTAGGTGTGCACTGTGCTGTACTACCTTGAGATTAACTTACTGGTGAATAACAAAATACAACAACATTTACAAAACAAAACTGTACATTAACAAAAACTGACGAATTACCATTGTACACAAGAAGACGAATTGTACTAACTATTAATTAATTCATCAAGTAATGCTAAGTAATCTGACTATCAATTGGAAGTTAAACAGTGTACAGATTTTATTTCCTGAAGACTAATTCTCAGCATAGTTGATACGTAATTATGCTATCCAACACTGTTCACTCTCCAAACAGTGATTCCTAACACTGTTGAAGTGAGAATATGTGAATCTTGACACACTGTAATATCTTCACTTCCTTCCATGATCTGAAAGAATAAGTGTTTCATCTTCCCAGTTTATCAGTTCTCAGTCTCAGTTGGATCTCCAAATGGAGGAATGATACTAATTGGGTCTAGGAGTAATTAAAAAATTTGAAGGTTATCTCCAGGAATTTTAAAAAGGTAATTTTGTACACAGTTATCTGACCTTTGAAACAAAAACAGTAAAAGCCAGAAATGCCTCTTGGAGACAGGGAGGAAGAGTTATCTTTCTCGGTCACTGCATCTCTGGAGAGTTATGGCTTCAGGACAATGATTTTTCAGTTTATTTAACAGAATTTTTATACACTTGATTGGCGAAGTCCAGATGCATGACTTCATTTGTTTGACGTTGCACACATTCAGTTTGTATTGAATGATATTGAAGTAACGAGGGATATTGCACGCGGTTGGCTTCATCACGGCTTCCGGCTTCCTGGTAACAGCATAGATTGATGGAGCGTGCCCTCAAGCATGAATTGGCCATCCTTGTGAATTTTCAGTTAATGGAATTGAGTTTGAAATACAAAGGAAGTACAATTTTGGATTAGTGGCCCTCTTCCTGACAGAAATACAAGCCTTCTATTAAAGAGGAGATGCTTGTCCTACTTCCGGGAAAGGAAAGAATATTCTTCGAAAGTGAGTGTTAAAATAATGCTAATAATGCTAACATTAAATAATTAAAACAGTAGGATTTGCCCCATTAAAAGATTCAAAGCAGCATCTGCTGTAGAAAATGAGGAGTCCTAATGATGGGTCTCAGCCCAAAACATCAACTCTTTGTTCCTCTCCATAGATGCTGCCTGACTTGCTGAACTCCTCCAGCGTATCTTCTGGGGGGGGGGGGGTGTTTTTGTGTGTGTGTGTGTGTTGTTCTAGATTTCCAGCATCTTCAGAATCTCTTTACTAAACGGTACAGCTTCAAACAAAATTTATTATCCGTTCCCAAATCTGACCAACAGTCTCAGAGGTGGCTTTGGAAAGCAACACATTTTCCTGTGCTTAAAGGTGAAAATCTGTGGGTCAGAACGATTTGCAGTTTCTCATAATACCACCAGGCAGTTAACTGCAAAGTGCTGCACTTCCAGCGGCAACACAGCAACCCCACAACACACGAACCCTAACCATACGTCTTCGAAATGTGCACCTGGAGGAAATTAATGCGGTCACGGGGGAAGCGTACAAACTCCTTATAGACAGCAGTGGGAACCAAATCTGCTCTGACAGCCTGTACTGCAAAATGTTTTGCTAACCGTTACATGACCGTGCTGCCCAAATAATGTCAATAGCATGGCTACGAATTAAATATGCTAAACAATTTTAAATTAATCTTTAGGCATTTAATCTCAAAATAACTTTCAATTGTATTTTATATTTTTACCTTTTATGTGACCTAGGCTCCTTTGGCAACTCTATGACAGCCAATGAATTGGATAATAACAGTATATAGTTCCATGTCATTGCACGGCGAACAATGCCAATTAATCTGAAAATCATCTCTTCACAGATCAGAGGAATTAATTTAAAGCAACTTCTTCCTTCCCAAACAGGGTATTTTTGTCAGAAATACTATGTGGAAAGTATTTGTACAGGACATGGATTTTATGCTTCAAATCAATCCTAGTCATTTACAGTAGTGCAAAATGATTGGTTTGATCGATAGGGAAATTACACAATTTTGTCTGGGAAATAACAATGTACACTTGGTGGCCACTTATTAGATACACCTATATGCCTGCTCATTAATGCAAATATAACAATTTTTTTTTAACAATTACAGCATGGAAACAGGCCATCTCGGCCCTTCTACCATCATCCAATCATAAGGCAGCAGCTCAGTGCACAAAAGCACGCAGACATGGCCAAGAGGTTCAGTTGTTGTTCAGACCAAACATCAGACTGGGGAAGTATTGTGATCTAAGTGACTTTGACCGTGGAATGACTGTTGGTGCCAGATGGGGTGGTTTGAGTATCTCAGAAATTGCTGATCTCCTGGGATTTTCATGCGCAATCGTCTCTAGAGCTTACAGGAAATGGTGCTGAAAAAAAACAAACCCATACAGCAAGCAGCATTTCTGTGGGCAAAAATGTCTTGATAGTGAGAGAGGTCAGAGGGGAATGGCCAGAGTGGTTCAAGCTGACAGGAATGTGACTGTAACTTAAAAAACCGTGTGTTATGCAGAAGAGCATCTCCAATGCCATATTTAACATTGGCTGAATCAAAGGTGGTGACGAGTCAGCATATAGGAGGGAGATTAAAAATCTGGCAACCTTTCACTCAGTGTCAGCGGGACAAGGGAGCTGATTATTGATTTCAGGAGGAGGTAACCTGAGATCCACGAGCCATTCCTCAATGTGGGATCAGAGGTGGAGAGGGTCAGCGACTTGAAATTCCTCAGTGTTATCATTTCAGATTACTTTAGCTTGAGCCCAGCATGTAAGTGTAATTATGAAGAAAGCATGGCATGCCTTTACTGCCTTAGAAGTTTGCGAAGATTTGGCATAACATCTAAAACTCTATAAATGTGTGGTGGAGAGTATACTGACTGGTTGGATCTTGGCCTGGTATGGAAACATCAATGCCATTGAACTGAATATCCTGCCAAAGGTAGTGGATACGGCCCAGTCTTTCATGGGCAAAGCTCTCCCCACCATTGAACACACCCACATTGAGCAGGAAAGCAGCATTCGTCATCAGGGGCACCCGCCACCCAGGTCGTGCTCTCTTCTTGCTGCTGCCATCTGGAAGAAGGTACAGGAGCCTCAGGACTCACACTACCTGGTTAAGGAACAGTTCAACAGTTACACTCTTGTACCTGCAGGATGAAGTCATTCAACTTCACTTGACTCATGATTGAAATGTTCCCACAACCTATGGATTCGCTTTCAAGGTCTATTCATCTCATGTTTTCGATATTTATTGCTTATTTATTTATTTATTCTTTTGTATTTGCGCATTTGTTGTCTTTTGAACATTGGTTGCTTGTCCATCCTGTTGGGCACAGTCTTACATTGATTCTGTTATGGTTCTTGGATTTGCTGGGTATGCCCACAAGGAAATAAATCTCTGGGTTGTATATGGTGACAAGCCATGGAAGTCCATAGCGGGGGTATTCCCTTCTGCCGCCAGCGTGAGATGACGAGTCAATCGGGGACCCCAAGAACTTGTGGAAACTGTGTGATGGTTTCTTTTGAGCTTATAGTCTTTTAACATCTTTGGACTATTTTTACTGTGCCCATAGTCTGTTTTTTTTTAAATCAATTATGCTATTGTTTGCACTGTTGTAACTGTATGTTGTAAATATGTGGTTTTGTGCAGGTCTTGTAGCTTTAGTTTTTGGTCTTGTTTGTCTGGTGGGTTTGGAGCTCCTTTCCGGGGAACGCACTAAGATGGTAGTGCGATATTAATACGCAGCAGCTTCTCTGGACTCTGGATTGGGGATTGCCAAACGTTACGTGGATTTTCTAGTGTTGTCTGTTTTGTCATGTGTTTTTGTGATATCATTCTGAAGGAACGTTGTCTCATTTTTTAACTGCATTGCATTTGTGGTTTCTAATAAACAATAAACTGAATCTGAATCTGATGAATTTGGGGATATGGAGTGTGTGCCGTGGGGTGACACTGCGAATGGGTGACCGAATATCCCACTCCTGACTCCAGGAAAGTTAAACTCAAACTACCTGTATGTAACCATATAGGACAGTTATGTCAGAATGTTCAACACTCTTGTCCCAAAGACTGACAAACCAATATGCATAAGGAAATAAAACCGCGCAAACAATAAGAGTAAATAAATAATACTGAGTTGTAGAGCCCTTGGAAGTGAGTCTCTAGGCTGTGGAGTCAGCTGGGTGTTGAGGTGATTGAGGAACCCGATGTTCCTGAGCTGTGGGACTCCTGTCGAAGTGCCGAACTCTGGGAAGGGACCTCTGTCCCCGGCGCGCGCACTGCGAGAGCGCGCAGGCGGAGTTGTCGGTGACGGTTGTCGCCGTTTCCCGGGAGACGCATTGTTCCGTGCGGGAACGAGCCAATAAGAACCCCCGCTGCGGGGTCGCGCGTTCGCTGCGGGGTCGCGCGCCCTGTCTCTGCCTCAGACCCTCCTCTCGCTCGCTGCACGCAACAGGTAGGCGCTGATTTACTTTGAGTTCCTGTGCTCCTTGTGGCGTCTCACAGGTTAACGCCGGTAGTCAGAGGCCGAGAGAAGCGTTTGACTGACTACGGCTTGAAGGTTGCAGTTACCTCCCAATTTGTTAAGCAGCTCTTTGAAAAAGCACTGGTGTTGTTATATTTTTATGTTGGGAAGAGACTGAATAATTAGTATGGACTTTTCAATATTTGGCCATGCTTTCCACTCTTGGTGTGTGAGCTCTGCGTTTGTGGTAAATTGTAGGATTTCGCATTTAATATTAAACTCGGTAAGGAGAGGTGAAAAGGGTTGGGTTTTGTTTGAAATATGAAGCTAATCATTTCTGCGATTGCATTATGACTCCAGACTAAAAATAGGGAAATCCTAGATAACTGTCCATGTGTCTGCATCTAGTTGTTGGGGATTTCGACAGGCGAAGTTAAACACCACCCTTTCCATTCGGCCGCCGTTTGCATTGTTGCACCTGGAATGTTTAGCATAAACATAGTTCTTTTAGGAATTTAAATGATTAAAGGGTTGCTGAATTTTTTTTATCGCTGGAGCTGCTGATGGTGTTGGAGATTTTTCAGCTCTCTGCTCTGGCAGCATCAGTGGACTGGCCGAAAGAATTAGTAACTGTCCAAATATGTTCTGCTTAACTATAAATAGCAAGTCCTTCACTGGACTGAAGTTTAATTTAAACTGGCGACTCTTCCAAATGGTGGATGGCTGCACTAATTTTCACCCGATGTATATTATCCCGTAATTTTTAGCGAAGGGTCTCATTCAGTTTTCTCTTCGTTACGCTTTCAGTACCAGATGCACGCCTAGTGTCCACTTTATTAGGTACACCTGCTCGTTAATGCAAAATCTAACCTGCTAATCATGTGGCAGCATAAAAGCATGCAGACATGGTCAAGAGGTCCAGTTGTTGTTCAGACCAAACATCAGAATGAGGAAGAAATGTGATCTAAGTGACTTTGACCATCGAATGACTGTTGGTGCCAGATGGGGTGGTTTGAGTATCTCAGAAACTGCTGATCTCCTGGGATGTTCACCCGCAACAGTCTCCAGAGTTTACAGAGAATGGTGTGAAAAACAAAAAAAATCCAGTGAGCGGCAGTTCTGTGGGCAAAAACGCCTTGTTAATGAGAGAGGTCAGAGGAGAATGGCCAGACTGGGTCAAGCTGACAGGAAGGTGACAGTAACTCAAATAACCACACGTTACAACAGTGGTGTGCAGAAGAGCATCTCTGAACACACAACACATTGAACCGTGAAGAGGATGGGCTACAGCAGCAGAAAACCATGAACTTAAACTCGGTGGCCACCTTAATTAGGTACAGGAGGTACACTATCTAATAAAGTGGCCACAGAGTGTACATTGATTTATCAAAAGCTTGCCATTAAGAGTCGAACTGAAGCATTCACCAGTAACAATACGCAACTTGTTATGTCGTTCACTACATTACCAGTGTACATTACCTGCTTCAAGTCCAGCCTGGAGAATCCAAATCAGTCACTGACATATGGACATATGTTGTGAAGTTTGCTGTTTTGTGGCAGTAGTCAGTGCAATATGTAAAATGCAACAAATTACAATGAGATATATATATATAACTAGGGCTCCTATACTTCCTCCCCAATTTAGCATTGACAAGAGGGCATGTCCTGGACGGTGGGGGTCCTTAATGATGGATGCCGCCTTTTGAAGATGTTCTTGATGGTCGGGAGGTCAGTGCCCATGATGGAGCTGGCTGAGTTTACCACTTGCTGCAGCTTTTTCTCATCCTGGCCATTGACGCCTCCATACCAGACGGTTAGAATGTTGTAAGAGTCTTTGGTGACCTGGCTAATTTCCTCCAGCTCCAGTCACTGCACAGAAATTGCATCGATATGTTGGGCCCAGGGTAGATCTTCAGAGATGTTGACACCCAGGAACTTGAAACTGCTCACCGTTTTATCCTTTTTAACCAGTTTTACTAGTTCATTCTTCTGAATAAACCCTCGTTAAGCCGATATTTATGGCATCCGGAATTGTCACATCGCTGGCAAAAAGGCTCTAAGAGTGGGTCAAATAGTGAATTTTATTTTCAAGTGTTATGCAAAATAGATCTACCAAGACATTTCAGTTTATTCTATTCATACATAAGGTCGGGGTGCCTGTCGGCTGATTGCCGCAGCATCTTTGAAGATTTATACTTCATGTCATGAAGTAATACAGTACAGACACAGGCCCTTTGTCTCATCTGGTCCATGCAGACCACAGCATCGTCTCTGCTAGTCCCAGTCGACTGTATTAGGCCCCTAACCCTCCATGTAATACCCAAATAACTCGTAAATATTGTAGTCGAGCCCAGCTAGACCACTTCGTCTGAGAGCTCATTCTGGGTACTCACCATGGAGTTTCTGCTCACGTCTCCTAAATTTCTCCCCCTGTATCTTTACCCTTTAGTTTTAGATCTCCCCCCCTGACTATTCACCTCATCTATACCCTTTATAGTTTTATAAATATCATTAAGGAACCCCCTCCCTCCCATTCTCCGAAGCTGCAATGAATGAATATCCTCTTCCTATACCTTGGGCCTTCTCGTCTAGGCGGCATCCATGTAAATCTCTTCTGCACCTCTCCAGCTTGGCAGTGCCTTTCCTGTAGTAGGGTGACCAAACCTGTATACGATACTCTGCATGCAGCTCCTAAACTCGGTGCTCTGACTGATGAAGGCCAACGTGCCAAGTGTCTTCTTCACCTTCCTGCCTATTTGTGCAGCTGCTCTCAGTGAGCTGTGTACTTGTACTCCCAGATCCCCCTGCTCTGCAGTGCTCATCAGTATTAGGCCGTTGTCTGTGTAGGTCCTACCATCGTTTGACTATCCAAAATGCATCATCTGTCAGTTGAGATCCATTTGCCACTCCTCAGCCCATCTCCCGAACGGATCACAATCCGTTACGTAACGGATTACGGACTGTATCCGTAACGGGCTTCCCGATCAAGAACCCCTAATTTACTATCACCGACAAGCTTGCTAATTGTGCCGCGCACTTTCACATCCAAATCATGGATAAGCGAACACTGATCCCTGAGGCACCTCACTAGTCACAGACCTCCTGTCAGAGAAAGGACTTTCAAACGTTGCCCTGTGCTTCCTATCATCGAGCCAATTTTGAATCCGCCTCACCAGTAATTCCCATACAACCTAACCTTTTAGATCAGGCCTTAAAAAAGTCCATACAGACTACATCCACTGCCCTACCTTCATCTATCACCTTATTTACCTCTTCAATAAACTACAAAAGACTCGTCGGACAGTGTAGATCAGAACAGCAGTTTGGCATGGACTCAGTGAGCTATAGTGCTCTTTGATTCTCTGGCCCTTTTGTAACTTTGATATGACCCACCCCTGAACCCCAAGTTTGAAAGAACAGATAGGGGCTCAGTAAAATAAACAGTTGGGGAATGGTTGGCGAAAGAGAAACTTTCTCTGTCACTGTAACACTTCATTCTGTTATTGTGCCACCTCAAGGCACTGACGTGGTGAAATGATCTGTATGGTTGGCATGCAAAGCAAAGTTTTACCTCAGTACATGTGACAATAATAAACCAATTTAAACAACACACACAAAATGCTGGAGGAGCTCAGCAGGTAAGGCAGCATCAATGGAAGAGATGATGCTTCTCATCTGTTCCTAATGAAGGGTCTTTGCCCGAATCAGCAACTGTTTCCAGCATCTGCAGAGTCTCTTGTGTTTACCAATTTAAACAGTTTTCATATCACCACCATCAAATTTCTCAGGAGTATACTAGGAAAACCAATTCAATCAAAAAATATAACTTCACATAAATACAGAGCTTAAAGTATCGCCTAAAATGTAGAACTTCTGAGAAAAGGCGACGCTGAATTGTCGCCTCTCTTGCCCACATTGGGCAGAATTTCTAATCCACCTCCTTGTCCATCATTGACACAAAATCTTAAGACATTTGCTTCGTAGAGGCTGATCACTCAAACTACAACTTGTCCTGCTTGGAATGGGACTGGAAGGTAATTGCTTTATGTGATGGAGAAGGTTTATTGTTTAAAGTGACCGTATTGTCTTCCCTCACAGAACCGCCACGATGTCCATCTTGAGGATCCATGCCCGTGAAATTTTTGATTCACGTGGCAACCCTACAGTGGAAGTAGATCTATGCACCGCAAAAGGTCAGTGTGATCCAAATCGTTGCGATTAATCATGCTGTGTGTTGAATTTGGTATTGCGTAAGGGAACTTACCAATTGTCCAAAGGTAAATGTGTCTCGGTGCACGGGGTCACAGACGAGGTAGCCTGAGTTGGAGTATGGGGGAAGAATTTAGAAAGGCAACTAGAAGATCGAACTCAGCTTGGAAGAAGAGAAAGGCTGGGATTGGAACTAGCAACCACGTCCCATAAAAACCCAGTGCTACAGAAACGCTGACGAAACTTCTAGAGTCCTCATCCCTGGGAGAGAAGAGATACAAGAGACAGTGTGAGGGACTGGCCTCGGACAGAGGACCCTGGTAACCTGTGCCCTCGTAGCAGGTGCTCCACAAAATGGTCACCCAGTCTGTGGTTTCTCCAGTGTAGAGAGGGACACACCATGAACACTGAATATGATACACTGGATCAGGAGTAGTGTAGGGGAATCTGGAATTACTTTCCCCATCTGGCATTTTATTATCTTGGCAAATAAAGTTCTGGAGCAACAAACTGTATGGCTGCAGGAACTCAGCAGATCAGGCAACGTCAGTGGGAAGGGGAGGGGGATCAGTGCAGGGGGCTGGGGAATAGGCAGCCATCCATTCATGTTGAGATCCTGGATTGGGTTCTCTTATGGATCCATGTAGGTTTTTTGAGATTAATGGGTTTTAATATGACACACGCACCCCGGGGAGTCAGATTCATTGTATTCGTTGATTCAGGTGTATCACATGTACATCGAAACATGTAAATGAAAGCCTATAGTAGTGAATATTGTTGCAAAAATTAAAGATTTTCTTTACTTATCACATGGACATCGAAACGTAAGGAGAAATACGACATTTGCATGAACAACCAACACACCTGAGCATGTCCACAAGTGTTGCCACACACTCTGGTGTCAACTTAACATGCCTACAATGTTCAGCAAGACTACAAAAACAAAACAAGCCCCTTCCTTCTCTGTCTCTCTAACCACCCACTCGCGCGCGTGCGCGCACACACACACACACACACACACACACACACACACACACACACACACACACACACAGGCAGGCAGGCAGGCCTCCATCCTTAGCTGAAGCCGCTTCTGGACCTCAAACCTACAGACCCTGCAAGAATAACAGGCTCATGGACATTGGGCCTCCTGCCCACGTAGTCCTCTGATCACATGACTTTCTGATCTGGGGAGACTTGCCTATGTGGGGTCACCCCTCCCCTATCTATGGGGTCTGCCATTGACTGGGGATCATGGTCTCCATCTCAGCATTGGCTCCTGCCTCCGACTCTTCATTTACTGGCCTCAGTCCTCTTCCTGAACCTCACCCTGAACTTAACCAACCATCTACCTCCCTGCAGTGTTCTGAAAACCATTTCCAGAAACCGAAAAAATCTGACTGAACCACAGCCTCAGTGGACATTGTAGCTTGGCGCCATCTTGAGAAGAACTCGGGCTGTACACACAGGCAAATGAGATGAGTGTTGGTGGAGGGAAAGGTCAGTATTGACATAGAAACATAGAAAGTAGGTGCAGGAGTAGGCCATTTGGCCCTTTGAGCCTGCACCGCCATTCAGTATGATCATGGCTGATCATCCAACTCAGAACCCTGTACCTACTTTCTCTCCATACCCTCCGATCCCTTTAGCCACAAGGGCCATATCTAACCTCCTCTTAAATATAGCCAATGAACCGGCCTCAACTGTTTCCTGTGGCAGAGAATTCCACAGATTCACCACTCTCTGTGTGAAGAAGTTTTTCCTCATCTCGGTCCTAAAAGGCTTCCCCATTATCCTTAAACTGTGACCCCTCATTCTGGACTTCCCCAACATCGGAAACAATCTTCCTGCATCTAGCCTGTCCAATCCCTTTAGAATTTTATACATTTCAATAAGATCCCACCCTCAATCTTCTAAATTCCAGTCGATAAGCCTAGTCGATCCAGTCTTTCTTTATATGAAAGTCCTGCCATCCCAGGAATCAATCTGGTGAACCTTCTCTGTACTCCCTCTATGGCAAGAATGTCTTTCCTCAGTTTAGGGGACTAAAACTGCACACAATACTCTAGGTGCGGTCTCACCAAGGCCTTGAACAACTGCAGTAGAACATCCTTGCTCCTGTACTCAAATCCTTTTGCTATGAATGCCAACATACCATTTGCCTTTTTCACCGCCTGCTGTACTTGCATGCCCACTTTCAATGACTGGTGTACAATGACACCCAGGTCTCGTTGCACCTCCCCTTTTCCTAATCGACCACCGTTCAGATAAGAATCTGTTTTCCTGTTCTTGCAACCAAGGTGGACATGATGGGCCGAAATGCCTGTTTCAGTGCAGTGTGTCTCTGGGGTTTGATCTTCTATTCCTTTAAGTATTTGATCCTTAATTAGGTTGACTAAAATTTGTACCTACTGTAGGAATTCCACTAAAACAATGTTACCTTTTACTAGCAAACACGAGGAAAGCTGCAGATGCTGGAAATTAAAATAACACACACAAAATGTTGGTGGAACACAGCAGGCCAGGCAGCATCTATAAGGAGAAGTACTGTGGACGTTTCGGGCCAAGACCCTTCATCAGGACTAACCTTTCACTAGATAAGCTTTGGGCACCATTTTGTACACAGGAGAAATAATTGTGCTTATCATAAATGACGTCTGTGTCATTTTGCCTCAAGTGACTGTGAAGGTTGGATGGGTTAGTGCCAAAGAGCCTTCTGGCCTCTGTGTGGGTCTTTTCATAGTTACTCAACGCCGGTTTGGATAAGTATATGGATGGGAGGAGTATAGGGAGTTATGGTCCAGGTGCAGCTCAATGGGACTTGGCAGAATAATATTTCAGCCCAGACTAGATGGGCCAAAGGGTCTGTTTGTGTGCTGTAGTGCTCTCTGACTCAAAGTTCCAAATCTGACTAATCCTTGTGCTGGCGTCATACGGTTTCCCTGCAGTTCAGCTAAGTGTTTGCAGCTGCATGAATTAGAAGCAAATTTCGCCAGCCAGAGTAAGTTTAGGTTGTTATCTGCCGGTGTCCCATTTTGAACGATCTGGTTCGGTTGTGTCGCAGTCTCCCAATCGCTTTACAGTGGCATTAATCTGCAATCAGGGTTCGATTCCTGCCAAAGTCTGTGAGGAGTTTGTGATTTCTCCCCATGACTGTGTGGGTTTCCTCCAGGTGCTCCAGTTTCCTCCCACATTCCAATGGTGCACAGTTCGAGTTAGTGAGTTGTGGGCATGCTGTGTTAGTGCCGGAAGTGTGGCAATGCTCGCAGGCTGGACCCGGCACTTTGTTGGACTACGTTGCTGGTCAATGCAAAACAACATGCTTCACTGCATAGCTCAATGTACATGTGATAAGTAAATCTGAATCTGACTGTAGATTCCATTCAGCCCATTAAATCCATGTTGGGAATGTGGATTGGGAGGATTCTGAGGCTTAACTGGTCCAAGGTAAAACCAGGAGGTTGTGTGTTCAGATCCCAGTGTTCTCTTCAATAAGCACATGAATGAAAGAAAAAAAAGTTCAAAGTAAGTTTATTATCAAAGTGCGTATATGTGGTTATATACTACCCTGAGACTAATTTTCTTGCTGGCATTCTGTGCAATGCACAAAAGACAAACAGCAAATACAAAAATGAGAAAAAAATTGTAATACAGTAGTGTACAAAAGTCTTAGGCACATATATGTATATAGTTAGAGTGCCTAAGACTTTTGCACAATACTGTAGTAAATTTACTTATTGCACTGTACTGCTGGAAAAATATTCATGACATATGTGAGTGATGATAAACCTGATTCTGATATGGGTCTTTATTGTGGACTGAGAGTGGGAAGGGGGCAGGGAGGGGGGAATCGTGGTTAGGAAAAGGAGAAGGGAGAGGGGAGAGAGCGGGAAGCACCAGAGAGACGTTCTGTAATGATCAATAAACCAGTTGTTTGGAATCAGATGACCTTGCCTGATGTCTCAGGGCTGGGTGTGTCTGCACCTACGCTACCCCCAGCCCCTGGAACTCCTTCTCTGCCACCTGTCCCACACCCCTCCCGCGGTGCTCTACCTTCACCATTCCCAACATCCTTTGCTCTCGCCAGATTTTCATACTCGCTCTCCACTCCACGTAGACAAATGCACTACTGAGTAAAAGTCATAGGCACCATAGCTATATAAAAGTGCCTAACATTTTTGCACAGTGCTGTGAATAAGTAAGCAATAAATATCGAGAAGATGGGTTGTGGAGTCCTTAAAGTGAGCCCATAGATTGTGGAATCAGTTCATGTTGGGGTGAGTGTAATTCTCCCCTCCGGTTCAAGAGCCTGGTGGTTGAGGGGTAATAACTGTTCCTGAACCTGGTGGTGTGGGACCTGAGGCTCCTGTACCTCCTGCCCGGTGGTAGCAGCGAGAAGAGAGTGCTGGTTGTATGGTGGGGGTCTTTGATGATGGATGCTGCTTTCCTGCGCCAGCACTCCTTGTAAATGTACTCGGAAAGCTAAAGAAATTTGGCCTGTCCCCTAATACCCTCACTAATTTTTATAGGTGCACCAGGGTGCATCGCAACCTGGTTTGGAAGTTATCCAAACTGTGACCGGAAGAAGCTGCAGAAGATCGTGAACATAGCCCAGCATATCACACAAACCAATCTTCCATCCTCGGACTCACTTTACACCACACGCTGTCGGAGCAGTGCTGCCAGGATAATCAAGGACACGACCCACCCAGCCAACATACTTTTTGTTCCCCCTTCCCTCTGGGAGAAGGTTCAGGAGCATGAAGATACGTACAGCTCAGATTTGGGAACAGCTTCTTTCCAACTGTGATAAGACTGCTGAACAGATCCTGACCCGGATCTGGGCCGTACCTTCCAAATATCTGGACCTGACTTGTGCTCCCTTACTTTCCCTCTTCTATTTTCTAATTGTGATTTACAATTTAAATTTTTATTATATTTATTTCGATTTGTACTTCAGGGAGAGCAAAGCACAGAAACAAATGTCACTGTGGTGATTGTACACTCTAGTATCAATTATTTGGTGACAATAAAGTAAAGAGGTGGGGAGGGCGATGTGGGAGGGAAGGGTTAGATTGATTTTGGCATAGGTTTAAAATGTCAGCACAATATTGTGGGCTGAAGGGCCTGTAATGTGCTGTGGTGTTCAATCTACTGTACAGTTGTTGGAAGGAATGCAAATGGGTCTCTTGCTGATTCACACATTTGTTGGGAATGAAGTCACTCCAAAGAATACTCGCAGTGGCATTCCCTGAGCTCCCAATCTGTAACCTAATTTAAAGATAAATATAGCGCCCAGATCAGTCACTCAGAAACTCGGAATCAGGTTTATTATCACTGACATATGCCATGACTTTTGTTGTTTTGTGGCAGCAGTACAGTACCATACATAAAATATACTATAAATTATAATCAGAATTTTATATTTAACAATTAATTAAGTACTCATAAGGTAGTGCACATGGGTTCATTATCTTTTCATAAATCTGATGGTGGAGGGTAGAAGGTGTTCCTAAAATATTGAGTGAGAGTCTTCAGGCTCCTGTACCACCTCTCTGGTGGTGGTAATGAGAAGAGGGCATGGGTGCTGGGGGTCCTTAATGATCAATGCCACCTTCATATCAGATGGTGATGCGACCACTTGGAATGCTGCCCACGGTACCTCTGTAGAAATTAGCTCGAATCTTTAGTGACGTACCAAATCCCAAACTCCTGATGAAATACAGCCACTGGAGTGCCCTCTTCATAATTGCGTCATGATGTTCAGCCCAGGATAGATCTCGGAGAAGCTGACACCCTGGAACTTGAAACTGCTCACCCTTTCCACTGCTGAACCCTCAATGCGAACTGGCATGTGTTCCCTCGACTTCCCTTTCCTGAAATCCACTATCAGTTCCTTGGTCTTACTGACGATGAGTTCAAGGTTACTATTGCAGCATCACTCAGCCAGCCGAACTAGCTCACTCCTGTACGCCTCCTCGTCACCATCTGATATTCTGCCGACAATGGGTGTGTGGTCAGCGAGGTTATAGATGGTGTTTGTACTGTGCCTAGACACACAGTCATGCGTGTAGAGAGAGTCGAGCAATGGGCTAAGCATGCACCACAAAGAGCTTTATTTTCTGATGTACTTGTTTGTATAATCTGGATATTTTTGGAAGCATTGACCTGAAGCGAATGGCTTGCTTAGCATTTAAGAGTTGATACTTGGTGGAAGAGTAACAAATCTCCTTTCCCAATGGACATCAGTGAATAAAATGAGTTTTCTAACAACACTTTCATGCTCATTGTTGCCTTTTATTTAATTAGACCAGGGGTCCCAATCTTACTTGTGCCACAGGCCACAGCCATTAACTGAGTGTCCATAGACCTCAAGTGTGGACTCCTGATTTAGAGATGCAGCGAGGATTAGCACTCCTGACAGCGTGCTTGGTTGAGGTCAGCACCAAGTGGCAAGAGAGGAAAAAAATAGAATGGGCAACCCTCGAGTCTTCTTCGACATTGGTTTTGATAAGCAGCAAGTGGGCCGCATTGTATTCGAGCTAAGGAGTGATGTTGTTCCAAAAACCGCAGAGAACTTCCGTGTGCTTTGTACCAAGCCAGAGGGTGACGGGTTTAAAGGATCAATTTTTCACCAAATAATTCCTGGCTTTCTGTGCCAAGGTGGAGATTTCACAAAAGGCAATGGCACAGGGGGCAAATCCATCTATGTAACAAATTTCCAGATGAGAACTTCATACTCAAACATGAAGGAGAAGGAATACTATCAATGGCAAATGTTGAGCCCAATACAAATGGATCACAATTTTTTATCTGTACTGATAAAACTAGTTGGTTGGATGGAAAGCATGTTGTGTTTGGCCGTGTGGTGGAAGGCTACGATGTCGTACAACAAATGGAATCAAAGGGATTGCAGAGTGGAAAGACAAGTGTTACTGTTCACATTCTTGACTGTGGAACAATGTGATGAGAACATTCCCACGGTGGCTGCCCAGTCTTTTTTCCATTGGTACGTTGCTATGAAGGTGGCAAAATCCAAATCTCAAGTTGATTTGTGTAATTGTACATTTCCAAGTTACCTGAGGCTTTTGCCCAGGTTGGAGCCTGAACCATCAATTTTCAGTGATCTGTGGCAGTGCTTAGCTTTTAACTTTTTCATGAGGTATAATGGAATTATTTGTTTATTTTAGCCTTGTACTAAAACACTTCATTCAAATAAAATGTACATCTGTGCACCAAAAAAAAAAGAGATGCAGTGAGGGACGGGCTCTTCTGACTCAACAAGCCACACAATGCAGCAACCCACCAACTGAATGCCAGCCTAAACATAGGACGTATGTGGTGTCCAGGGAGGGGGTTGTTGTGTCCATTCTGGGGCAGCTCACTCACCTTTGGGCCCCACCGGACACTCAGCTCTCGCCTGTGGCTCCAAGCGGCCGTTCACATGTGACAGTGACCACAATCCGGTACACTGCTTCAACAGGCGGCCTACACCAAGCGAGGGTAGCTGGCCTCATACCCCAGTGAGATGGGGACATACCTCCCTTAGCATGTGACGTCTGCTCTGGTGGGCAGGGCGGATGAGATCAACAGTGAGATCCAGTGGCTGGGAAGATGGTTCTGCAACCCTTTGAGGAGACCAAAGGGCATGGAGAGACGAGGAAGTGGTCATGGTCATCCAGTGCCACCAAGGAAGACCCCAGCTGTGACGAGCACTTGTTCCGCTGGACTTGGACTTTCAAGGTTGAGAGATTGAACCTGCCCCAGTGCAATGACTTTTCCACTTTAAAACCTCTCCTGCACAGGTTTCACTGTTATTGTTCGATCTGATTCACCTGACCATTACAATGACCGATTAACTGGTACGCCTTTGACCAGAGCACCCGGAGGATACCCACGTGCTCATTGGAAGGGCATACAAACAGCACTGGAATTTAACTCCAAACTTTGACGCAAGGATTTTATTCCTGACCGACTGATGACTTACTTGAATTTAACTTCCACAGAGGATTGAATGGATTTTTTTTCTTTTGGATTAAGAGGATACACTGTGACTTTAGAGAAATTATTAGCTTTTTTTTTGCCATATTCCAAACATTCAGTGAAATGTGGCGTTTGTATCAATACCAACACAGTCTGAGGATTGCTTTGGGGGCAGCCCGCAAATGTCACCACACTTCCAGCAGCAACATGGCATGTCCACAACTTACTGACCCTAACCTGTACCTCTTTAGACTGTGGGAGGAAACTGGAGCACCCAGAGGAAACCCGTGTGGTCACTGGGAAAACGTACAAACTCTTTACGGACAGTGGCGGGAATTGAACCGGGTTCGTTGGTGCTGTAAAACATTGCACTCACCATTCATACTCACTACCTTTTGTGTGAAGAAGCAGGCCCCATTGTCCATTCTAAATTTCCTGACTCTAATCTTAAACCTATCCCCATCCCCAGGAAAAAGATCATGCTTCCGCCGTGTCTATGGTGCTTGTGATCTTATGCCTCTATCTGGTCACCCCCTCAAACTCTATCACCTCTTCTGCCCACTTACACTCATGGGACCAATTAACTTTGTAACCTGCTGTCTTTGGATTGTGGGAGGAAACCAGAGCACCCGGAGGAAACCCACACAGTCACGGGGAGAACATTTAATTGTTGATTATCCATACGGAAACCTGTGAAATTTTATATTTTCCTATGTAGATAAACTCAAGATGTTGATTAGAAAACAAACTGATATAATGTGAGTGGTGGGTGCCTTTTCATGCTGTGTTCCACAGACACGACAAACTCGGCTGTTTGCATTGTCCGTGTGTGATTGTTGCTTGCTTCGTCTGATGGCCTTTCGTGTAATGCAGTTTGATCTTACAAAGCAAAAACTACTTGTCTGGGCAGACAAGTCACAATGTATTAGATTGCATGGTGAGTTCCATTCAACAGCAGCTTGGGAAATAAAGAGTCTGCCAAGTATTGGCTGTACATTTGAAAAGGGCGATAATTAATAATAATGGAATATAACTGAAGACTCTATTTGGAGCCTGGGAGTGTTCCTCTCGCTTGAGGGCCATGACAATTATGCCCCGGAGTTGAGCTCTTGAAGATCAGCCGTTCTGAAAACATCTCTGTTATGAAGGAATGTGAACATTGTCACAGTCCCTGTAGTTTTCCAACCCTTGAAACATTAGCCTAGTGGAATATTTTAGTGTTGTTTTTATAAAACTGTGTAGACTATACACCTGGTGGCCACTTTATTAGGTACCTTCTGTAACCGTTCATTCCAAATATGCACTGCCTTTTGCAGGAAGGAGCTGTCCCAATGTCCCTTATACATTTCTTACCTCTAATCTTAAATTTATGTCTTCCTGTACCTAATAGAAAAATTGTAGAATGTCCACAATTTTCTAATTCTAATCCACAAGTCTTTGGAATGTGACCATAAGATATAGGAGCAAAATCAGGCCATTCGGCCCATCCAGTCTGCCCCACCATTCGATCATGGCTGACTTATTGTCCCTCTCAACCCCATGTTCCTACCTTCTGTTCATAACCTTTGTTTGTGGAAGGAAACCAGAGCACCCAAAGGTGACAGGGAGAACGCACAAACTCCTTACACTCAGTGGGAATTGAGCCCTGATTGCTGACACAAGCCAAATGTCTTTTGTGACAATTCCTTTGATCCACAGAAATAGCAAACTTGAAGTTCAATTGAATATCTGACTCTTTAAATATATAAACCTATTTGCAGTTATATCCACATGTGGCCACCATTTTGTTGTCTTGTTTCAGGGGAGCGTGCATGGGGTAGGGGGGAGCTGGAAGGATGAGAAGTGGAATCTCTCCCCATGTTGAAGCAGCACATGACCAGGCAGGGAATGGAAAATGGGAAAGGAAATCAGAATCGGGTTGTATGTCACTGGCAGATGTCATGATATTTGTTTTGTGGCAGCAGTACTTTGTAATACATAATTTTAAAACTATAATTAAATAATTAGTACAAAAAGGAAAAAAATACTGTGGTATTGTATATGGGTTCATTGTCCATATAGAAATCTGATGGCGGAGGGGAAGAAGCTGTTCCTAAACGTTGACTGTGTGTTTTCAGGCTCCTGTTCCTCGTTGATGGTAGCAATGAGATGAGTGCATGTCCTGGACAATAGGATTTGTGCTTGTGATGTCTTTGCTGAATTTTCAAACCTCCCAATCTCTTAAAAATTGATGCATTGCCCTTTCGGTAACCATGGAAACAACACTAATTAGAGCCAACAAGGGTGCTGGTTAAGGTAAATCAAAACCACCACAATACGAGAATTTTGTTGACCTTTATATATCTTCTGCCATCTAGATGCACAGTGGGAGCATCGGCTAGTTTAAAATCCAGTAGCTTTTAAAGTATTTAGTCATGGGGAGAAACAGCATGAAACACGCCCTTTGGCCCATTGATCCCAGCCAACCATCTATTTCTATTAGAGGCATGCAGTATTACAACACAGAAATAGGCTCTTTGGCCTACCTAGTCCATGCCGATCTGATCTCCTGCCTAGTCCCATCTATCTGCACCTTCCATACCCATCATATCCTGTATTTTACCGATCATCTCTTATACAGTGTAATCAAACCCGCATTTACCACTTCCGCTGGCAGCTCATTCCACACTCACACCACCCTCTGAATGAAGAAGTTCTCCATCGGTTTACCCTTAGATAATTTAGCTTTCACCATTAATCCTTCTCTTGCCCGATTTCTCCTCTCGTTCCCATTAATGGTCCCAGATTCTCCTCCTCATCTACACACTAGGGGTGACTCACAATGGCAAAAAAAACTTGTACATCAGAATCAGATTCATGTGTCTAATCACTGTCTTGCATGACATGGAATCTGTTGTTTTGTGACAACAGGTCAGTGCAAAGATATAAAATTACTCTAAATTAGAAAATGAATATTACCAACAAAAGAGGTGAAAATGGTGAGGTGGTGATCGTGGGTTCATGGACTGTCTCAGGAATCTGATGGTAGAGGGGAAAGAGCTATTTCTGAATCACTGAGTGTGGATCGTTAGGCTCCTGTAGCTCCTCAACGATGATAGTAATGAGAAGAAGGCATGTCCCCAATGGTAAAGGTCCTTAGTAATGGATGCTGCTTTCCTCAGGCACTGCCCCTTCGTGAGAAGGGTGGTGAATGAACTTGTCAAGGAGACACTGGTTGTGATTTGACATCTTAAGTTCTGGATGTCACAAAATGTTTAGCAGGCAATTAATTACATTGAAGTTCTGCAACTTATTTTGTAAGTAAATATTGGCGCTAATTACTAAACCTAGAGATTGTATAAAGTTTGCCGAGACGGGAAACGGCTGTGCTTTCACTTTGTTTTGTATATTTGATGATAGGAATGTTCCGAGCTGCTGTTCCAAGTGGTGCCTCCACCGGTATTTATGAAGCACTAGAACTGAGAGATGAGGACAAGACCCGGTTCTTGGGCAAAGGCAAGTGTGTCAGCTACACTTGAGTTACAATTGTGCTTTCTGGTCTTTTTTTCCCCCAAGAGGCTGAACTTTGTATTTATGTTTCTTGTTTTTAATTAACTATTCCCTCCACAGGGTGCGGGCGGAGATGCGTCTCCACCAAAGGAGGCGTAAGGTGCTCCTTTCCTCTGCTAGCCTGCAGGTCACCCTTGGGCGAGGTGTATCACCTGCTCAGACACCCCCATCAGGGTCACGTGAAACTATGGGGGCAGGTGGTAGATGCTCACATAAGCAGCTGGTGCATATCACAAGTCCTGGTTATGCAACCACTGACGCCAGGCAGACAATCTCTGAAGAGTATTGATAATGGCTGGGGTCACCTGCCTTGTAAAGACACTGTCCAGAAGGAGGCAATGGTAAACCCCTTCTGTAGAAAAATTCACCAAGAACAATCATAGTCACATGAAAATCATGATTCCCCATGTCAATATGACACGGCACATGTTGAACGGCCGACCTCCTCCATCCTAAAGTCAGAGAGGTCACACAAAACGGTGAGAGGTTTTTCAATCCACTGTGCCCACATAGACAGCAGAGCCTTCCAGCATCATGATGCCTCCTTCCCAACCCTGAATCATCGATACAGAACTTTACAGTCCATCCAAGAACTTTGAAGTGATTGACCAGTCGTTCTAGATCTCCTACTGCAGGGATAAAAATGTTGTCAATTCTCTCCAAACTTGGTCAGAGGTTTATCATTGTCACATTTACTGAGATACAGTGAGATACTTTGTTTTGCATTCCATTTAGACAGATCATTCCAAACACAAGAACAAAGGGTAAAGCAACCACAGAAAGCACTGTTACAGTTTCAGCAAGAGTACAGTGCAGACAGAAATAAGGTGAAAGGGTCATGTCAATGTCAAAGTAAATTTATTATGAAAGTATGTACGTTACTATTATGAAAGTACTTACATTACTATATTTTATCCCAAGATTCATTTTCTTGCAGGCTTTTATGGGGAAAATAAAGAAATACAACACTGTAGAATTTATGAAAAACTATACATAAGCAAAGACTGACAAACAAACAGTATGCAAAAGAAGACAAATTGTGCAAATTTTAAAAAATAATACTGAGAAGATGAGTTGTAGAGTCATTGAAAATGAGTCTGTAGGTTGTGGAATCAGTTCAGAGTTGAGGTGAGTGAAGTCATCCAAACTGGTTCAACAGCCTGATGGTTGAAGGGTAATAAATGCTCCTGAACCTGGTGGTGTGGGACCTAAGGCTTCTGTATCTCCTTCCCGATGGTAGAAATTAAAACACGACGTATGCGAGTCAGTAACACGCACAAAGTGCTGATGAAAGTCAGCAGATCAGGCAACATCTTTGGAAGAATAAACAGCTTCTTCTCCATAGATGCTGACAGACCAGCTGAGTTCTCCAACATTTTTATTTTTATTTTATTTAGAGATACAGCACGGTAACAGGTCCTTCCAACCCAATGAGCCTGCACCACCTCATTACACCCATGTGGCCTATTAACCTACTAACCCGTACGTCTTTGGAATGTGCGAGGAAACGGGAGCTTCCGGGGGAAACCCCCGAGGTCATGGGGAGGAACAACAAACTCCTTACAGGCAGCAGCGGGATTCGGGTAAATGTGGAGAGGGCTTTACCCGTGATGGACTCAGTCTTACCCATTACCTTTTGTAGAATTCTCCCTTCGAGTGCATTGGTGTTTCCATACCAGGCTGTGATGCAGCCAGTCAATATACTCTCCACTACATGTCTATAGACTGATACAGAATTATGTACAGGTTAGTAGGATAATTGGTCTTGTGATTACTCCAGTGTTGCTGGGAGGTGCAGCTCATTAGGCTTGAAAGGCCTGTTCCACACTGTATGTCTAAATAAATAAATAAAATTCTGTTGAATGCTTTTGTTAAGCTGTGCCAATAACCTTTTGGGGAAGGGAAACACGCTTCAAAATGGTATCCAATACTGTGCTCAGGATTTGTGGTTTGCTATTTATGAAGCTGGCTAACTTAATTGGCTTACTTTGACAGTGCCATTTACAGTTGGCAGCTTCTGTTTGCAGTCTTATGCAGAAGATCAACAATAATTTATCACTTCTGTTCCATATGCAGAATGTTGTTCCAAATTATCTGCACTTAGGGTAATATTACACCATGCATAACACGATGGTGTTTTTTTTTGCACCAACACAGATCTTTTTAAAACAAATGTCTGCTGGCAGTCCTGTTGGCTGTTAATGGCAGCCAATTTATCATTAGTGAGATGTGTGCTTGTAGTGTTAAATTCTCTGTATTGCATTGGCACAACTTTCTCTGCTGTTGACGGAATGTTAATATTCCAACCATTGATCTGCCAAATGTTTAAATGGGAGGGCTGCTCCGCGAGAGGCACTCGCCTGAATACAAGAGGGACCCCAACACTGAGCTTTGGTAAAAGCTCCACATCCATGATCAGGGATATAGAGAGGGTAAGCAACTTCATATTCAGTGGTGTTATATTTTCAGAGGCCCCGTCCTTGGTCCAGCACATAAGTGACATTACAAAGAAAGCACCGTGGCGCCTCTACATTCTTAGAAGCTTGCAAAGATTTAGCATGTCTTTGATAACTTTGATAAATTTCCATGGATGTGGAGTGTATATTGTCTGGCTGCATCAGCCTAGTATGGAAACACCAATCCCTTTGAATGGACAACTTACAAAAAGTAGTGGATATGGCAAAGTTGATCACAGGTAAACCCCCCCCCCCCCACCACTGTGGCCACATCTACATAGAGCACTGTTGTAGAAAAACAGCATCGTACCCCCACCATCCAGACCATGCCGCCATCAGGAAGGAAGTACAAGAACCTCAGCACCTGGTTCAAAAACAGTTAATACCCCTCAATCGTCATGCTCTTGAACTAGAGGGGATAACTTCACTCACCCCAACACCGAACTGTTCCCACAACCTGTGGAGTTTCAAGTATTGAAATCAAATCATTAGGCAGAGGTGACATTGGGTCAGAAGGTGTTGAATCATTGTGAATAGAGTGAAGGAATTGTAAGGGTAAAAAGACCCCAATGGTAGTTATATACAGACCCCCAAACAGCAGTAAAGATGTGGTCTACAGGTTATCAATAGTTCAATAGATCCATTTAATATCAGAGAACGGATGCAATATACAACCTGAAACTCTTGTTCTGCACAAACATCCACAAAAACAGAATGATTGACAGTAAAAATGTTAGAACCCCTAAGCCCCCCATTCTCCACCCCTCCCACACAGCAAAGCAATGAACCTCCCCCACTTACTTCAGCATAAAAAAGCTTCAGCAGCTTGCACCCTCCCAAGCAAACAATAGCAAAGCCCCCAAGAAAGACCATGTTCTGCAGTACAACAAAAACTAATCATTCACCCGATAATTTGACATCCCACAGGCCCTCACTCTCCTAATAAAGAGATAGAAAGGTGTTACCCTTTCACAGCAAGATTAACAACTCAGTGATTTGCTGTGTTAAAGTCTGCTGTGTCTCCTTTCTTTTCCCCGAGTTCTTCAGCTCAAGAATCGACAATGACCCACCAACGAGAGAAAGAGAGGGAGCATGCGATTCACTGAGTACAGAGCCCCCAGCAGCTGATACACTGTTCCCAATGTTCTGTTTTCTGCCGCGACACTTCAGCTCGTCCACAGGGCCGCAAAGCCTCGGAAGCTTGCAGGTGCACTCGTCTTCTAGGCTGTGTCCTTGGGATATTGAGAAATGGCCGGTCGGTGAGGCCCGGGAGCAGGTCCCACTGCCACAGAGAACCAAAGTTTGAGTGTAGCTCTAGGTCAGGGTCTTTGACAGAACCCCAGCCACCTTAAGAAGGAAAAGGAGAGACAAAAAAGGTAGAAATTAAACAGATTCCGCAAATGAATTTGGAGGAGTCGCTGTCAAGCATCATGGTAGCTCAGGAGATAGAAAATGTATGCCAAAGGGGCAATGTTACAATTCTCATGGGGATTTCAATATGCAGGTAGATTGAATAAATCTGGTTGGTACTGGATTCCAAAAGGGAGAATTTCTAGAATGCCTATGAGATGGCTTTTTCGAGCAGTTCGTGGTTGAGCCCACCGGTGGATGAGCAATGAACATTGGGTGTTGTGTAACGAACTGGAATTGATTAGAGAGCTTAAGGTGAAAGAACCCTTAGGAGAAGTGATTCTAATACATCTGAATTTGAGAAGGAGAAGCTGAGGTCAGATGTATCAGTATTACAATGGAGTAAAGGGAATTCCAGAAGCACGAGAGAGGAGTTGGCCAGAACTGATTAGGAAAGAGCACAAGCAGGGCAGCAATGGCTGGAATTTCTGGAAGCAATTCAGAAGGCACAGGATATATAAGATCCAAAGAGGAAAAAGCATTCCAAAGGAAAGATGACACAACTATGGCTAACAAGAGAAGTCAAAGCCAACATAAAAGCCAAAGAATAGAGCAAAAAGTATAATAATAGAGCAAAAATGAATGGGAAGCTAGAGGATGAGGAAGCTTTTAAAAATCAACAGATGACAACTAAAACAAGTCCTGAAGAAGATAAAGATGGAATACAAAAGTAAGCTGGCCAGTAATATTAAAGAGGATACCAAAAGTTTCTTCAGATACATAAACAGTTAGAGAGGTGGGAGTGGATACTGGACCGCTGGAAAACACTGCTGCAGAGGTAGTAATGGGGAAACAATGAAATGGCAGAAAAACTGAATGACTATTTTGCATCAGTCTTCACTGTGGAAAACACTAACAGTATGGTTAAAGTTCCTGGTGTCAGGGGTCATGAAGTGTGTGAAGTTACCATTATTAGGGAAAAGGTTCTTGGGGAAACTAAAAGGTCTGAAGGTAGATAAGTCACTTGGACCAGGTTGTGTACACTCCAGAGTTACGAAAGAGGTGGCTGAAAAGATCATGGAGGCATTAGTAATGATCTTTCAAGAAATACCTAATTCTGGGATAGTTCTGGAAGACTGGAAAATTGCAAATGTCACTCCACTCTTCAAGAAGGGAAGGAAGCAGAAGAAATGAAATTATAGGCCAGTTAGTCTGACCTCACTAGTTAAGAGTCTATTGTTGGAGTCCATTGTTAAGGATGTAATTTTGGGGTACTTGGAGGCTCATGATAAAATAGGCCATAGTCAGCATAGTTTTTGCAAGAGAAAATCTTGCCTGACTAATCTGTTGGAATTTCTTGAAGAAATAACAAGCAGGATAATCAAAGGAGAATCAGTTGATGTTGTGTACTTGGAATTTCAGAAGGCCTTTGACAAGGAGCCTCATGCTGCTTAACAAGCTACAAGCCCATGGTATTACAGGAAAGATCCTAGCATGGATGAAGCAGTGGCTGATTGGCAGGAGGCAAAGAGTGGGAATAAAGGGAGCATTTCTGGTTGGCTGTCAGTAACTAGTGGTGTTCCACAGGGCAATGTGTTGGGACTGATTCTCTTTATGTTGTATGTCAATGATTTGGGTGAAGGAACTGATGACTTTGTTGCAAAGTTTGCAGATGATACAAAGATGGGTGGAGGTGCAGGTAGTTTTGAGGAAGTAGAGAGGCTATAGAAAGACAGGCAGATTAGGAGAATGGGCAAAGAAGTGGCAGATGGAATATAGTGTCAGGAAGTGTATGGTCATTCACTTCGGTAGAAGAAATGAAATGGCTGACTGTTTGCTAAGTGGAGAGAAAATGCAAAACTCTGAGGCATGAAAGGACTTGGGAGACCTTGTGCAGGATTCTCCAAAGGTTTATTTGGAGTTTAAGTCTGCGATGAGGAAAGCAAATGTAATATTAGCATTCATTTCAAGAGGACCACAATATAAAAGCAAGGATGTAATGTTGAGAGTTGATAAAGCACTGGTGAGGCTTCACTTGGAGTACTATGAGTAGTTCTGGAGAGGGTTCAAACGAGGTTCATGAAAATTATTCCAGGTTTGAATGGCTTGTCACATGAAGAGCACTTGATGGCCTCTGGGCGTTTTCACTGAAATTCAGAAGAATGAGGGGTGACCTAATTGAAACCTATTGATTGATGAAAGGCCTTGATAGGGTGGATTTGGAGAGGATGTTTCCTATGGTAGGAAACTCCAAGTTCAGAGGACACAGCGTCAGAACAGAGGACCATCTCTTAGGACAGAGACAGGGAGGAATTTCTTTAGCTAGAGAGCGGTGAATCTGTGGAAACCATTTCCACAGGCATCTGTGAAGTTCATTTCCACAGGCATCTGTGGAGGCCAAATGTTCATGTATACTTAAGGCAGAAATTGATAGGTTCTTGATTGGTCAGAGCAGGAGGAGATATGGGAGGGGGGGATGGGGAAGACAGGAGATTGGAGCTGAGAGGAAAATGGATCAGCCATTATGAATTGGCGGAGCAGTCTCGATGGGCCAAATGGACTAATTCTACTCCTGTATCTTGTGGTCTTCTGGACTCTTTACTTTGAACTCCACAGTGCTTTAAACAAGTGCACAGTTACATGTATGTATGATTTAAAACTGATTCTGTGCATGTCCAGTATAGAGTATACCCAAACTGGTTGCATCATAGAAATGCCAACAGCTGGGAACAGAAAAGGCTGCAGAAAGTGGTGGATGCAGCCCGGTCCATCACAGGCAAAGCCCTCCACACTGCATGAACAGTGTGCAAGAAAAGCTTTTCACTGTACTTGTGACAATAATAAACCGATGAGCCAATTCGAAATTGCAATGTTTCAGTTAAGTCTTGAGTGTTTTAAGCTTTTGCACCTATTGTGTATGGATCAAGTTACCTTACAAGACTTTAATGACATATATGTGGAGCAAGAACAACAACGGTGCAGTAGGATTCAATGTTTTTATTGAGTCATGTTGGTAACGGATCACATCAGGTAACTTACAATGTAAGAGCAATGAACCGAGCTCACCGAGGCAGTGGCACGTACACTCAGAAGCACGTGCCCAAAAGAGAGAGTCCTCCATGCATAGGAGGCCCAATTGATTGGCTGCACGCTTGATCAGCCGTATGCACGCTCGCCACGTTGTCGCAATCGATCTGATATGGTACCGTTTTCTGTTCGACTGAGGTTTGTTTTCACTTCTTCTCCCAGGTGTGTCAAGACCTGTTAAGTATATTAATGAATTCCTTGGACCTGCTTTGTGTAGTCAGGTAACCAGTACACCTGCGATGGTTAATTCACAAAGCATGCGGGTTTTTTTTGCAAACTAACACGCCGAGCAGGCATCTGTTGATTTGTCTTTGCTGGTCCACTCTTCCAATTTGATCCATGGATAGCATCAAACCAAGTAATGATTTGAATCCTGTGCGGTAACAATTCTAGCAGATGGTCCACCATTGCCTGTTCAGCATGAGCATGGGCTTGAACAATGATTAATTTGCTTGTTTATTCCAGGTGTTCTAAAAGCTGTTGATAACATCAATTCCATAATTGCACCTGAACTCCTTAAGAAGGTATGTCTGTGTTAAGTTCAAGTTTAATTGTCATTCAACCATACACATATATGCAGCTAAATGAAACTTTGTTGCTCCAAGACCAAGGTGTGAAATACTGCACCTATAGTCACGTCCCATACCACATACACCTACAACACCACAAAATAACATTAGTACAAGTCCCTGAGTGCCATGTTGTCCTGGAGCCATGTTTCTGCAGGAACGAGCAGGCAGCAATTCCTCATCTCCCACCGCTGAAGGCAAACCAGCTTGTTTTCCAGGCAGTGCAGCACCAATAGGAGAGCTGGCCCATGGCGGCCTGTCCCCAACCCGGCATAGATCTCAACGAGCCCACCACACCCCCGTTATCTCCCACACAGCCGCTGATGCCTCCTCCACCGGGTTACCGTTGACTTGTTCAGAACAACATCCTCGTCCGCATTTCCTTGTCTCTACGATGAGCAGGGCACCCTGAATTATGACGGTACCTCAAGACCGTGGCCCATGGAAGGGCAGAACTGGCAGCAAAAGGCTGTGTGAACGGATCTCCTGAACCTCTTGTTCTTCTCATGGACAACACATATGGATCATTCCAGCTGCCATACACCTTGGTGGGATCGTCCTTCCCAACCAAAAGATATAGGAGCAGAATTAGGCCATTCAGCCCATCGAGTCCGATCCACCACTCCATTATGGCTGATTTATTGTCCCTCCCTGTCACCTTCAATGCCGTTACTAGGCAAGAACCTATCAAGCCTATAACCGAGCTTGTTGGATCAACATCTGTTTCTGTTAATGGCTTTAAAATTTCAAACACATTCTTTATACACATTTGCTTTTTAATGACTAATACGGAACTCTCAGGTTAACATTTCCAGGATGTTACTCTTTTTTTTCTCCCCAGTTATTTTTGTTTCAGCCTGCCCCAGGATCGAGGCTGATTTGTGTCCACTCTGGTTTAGTGGATTCTGTGTAGACTGAGGCCAGTGGGCTAACTGTGGACTCTTCCACAGCTGGGGGTAAAAGGGTTCCGGACGAGGTGGCTGTTTCTGAGCTGGTGTACTCCTACCTCCATTTATGGACTAATTCTGCGTGGTCCAAACACCGTCAGTGCCATCCTGAATTTTCCCTCTCCACTTCGATCGGTCACGGGACAGAATTTTCCAAGAGTCGGTGGTGGTGATGTATTTGTTCAGAAGCTTTCGGCATCAGCTTAGTTATTTTTTCCTCTTATTTTTGATTTTTTTTCTTATTTAGGGATATAACATGATAACTAGCTTGTACAGCCAATTGAACTACTGACCCATATACCCCTTTGGAAGGTGGGAGGAAACCAGAGCAACTGGAGGAATCAAACTCTTCACAGACAGGGTAGGAATTGAACCCAGATTGCTGGCACTGTAACAGCATTACACTAACTGCTGTGCTACTGGGTTGTTCCTCTGTCTCTTTCCTATGACACAGCTCACAAGAGAGTCTGGTGTCAAGTACCTGACCTGACAATATCTGACCATAACTGGGGCCTCATTGCTGGGGATGTCGGTTTGGGAGAGAATACTGAAGTTTGTATAGTGAGCACTTACTTTTGTAACTTAAGAATTTGAAAAGATCTTGACCCAAGACAGATTTAATTAATAGACAAGATTTCATGAATAGATGAATACATATTCCCAAAATGCTGGAGGAACTCAGCAGCTCAGATAGAAACATAGAAAATAGGTGCAGGAGTTTAGAATCTTCTAAGAGCATCTATGGACAGGAATAAACAGTCAGTGCTTCAGGCCGAGATCCTTCAAAGGAAGGGAGACAGAGCCAGGCTGCCAGACCAGCTGAGTTCCTCCAGCACTTTGTCCGTGTTACTCCGGATTTTCAGCACCGGCAGAATCTCTTCTGAATATATTCGCAGCTGGTTTGCACTTGTGTAAAGGGCTCTTAATCGTAAAAGTTCCTTGAAAAGATTAGTTAGTGTTGAAATTTATTGTTGGAAAGGACTTTCAACATGGCTTCATCGGAGTACATTTATTCTCAAAGTGCAGTATGTACGCAGTACAACCTTGAGATTCAACATCTCACAGACAGCCACAAAGCGAAGAAACACCATGGAACCCGTTCCAAAAAAAGCATCAAACACCTGTTACAAACCCCGTAACTGGGTGTCTTACCAGCAAAGATAGAAGTGTCCGTTGGAGTCTGGTGATACTATTTTCAACAGTATTTATTAGTAAAAATACACAAAAATAATATCAATGCAAATATTCAGATAAAATACGTCATCAATACTAAACCTAAAAGTGCGGGTATAATAATAATCAATAAGAAATAAGCTGTATCGTTGTCTAGGGGATAATGAATTGTCAGATGGAAATATAAAGTTCAGTTCAGTTCATGCAGGCTCTGGTAGTTGTTGGTCGCTGTGTTTCAATTGTTGGAGAGAGAGAGAACGTGCAAACAATAACAGCTATTATCTTGCCAACCTTCCTTTACGATTTTGATCTGTCGATGCGTCGTTGTTGTGGCCATTCATGTATGACCCCTCCGTCCTTTAGCTAGACCATTCTTCTGTGGTTGACTCGTCACCCAGGCAAGGGTGGACACACACACAAGCCCCCACCGGTCTCACTACAAAACTTTGAGTTAAAATTCACCGAACCTTCGTTCTGTCTCCGGTCTCCCACCCTGTCTCGTGGGGGTTCTGATGCTCACTAGCGTTTCTCCTAGTGTGTCTGAGGGGTGTTACCCCAGACCCCACTTTTATCTCCACTCATGGGGTCTCAGGTGTCAATCAGGTTGAGATGATGTAACCCATCAAACCAGCCCACTCTGGTTGTCCCCTGAGGGGTTTCAATGAATAGAACAGTACCAAGTACACAATCCT